>NC_056728.1:135687993-135835493 GCF_019279795.1 Protopterus annectens
CTATAAAGTTGCAAAAGCTTCCACCAGCCCCCCTTGCTTATCAGCTACTATTAGGCCCTTACCAAAGGGTGTCCAATCCTACTGTATAATGTTACCACAAAATACTCCGGTTCCACCAATAAGCGTTAAATCCCCAGTAACCACAATGATTTGACTCTTCAAAAATGGTTTATTGAATCCACATAACGCCCAAAAAAAACAAATCAAGATAGACAGACTAAGACGACATCACAGTGCTAGAATAGTACATGAAACGTATTCATGTACAAAAGCACTGACATTACACAACAATTAAAACGTAACACCAACTTGAGAAACATATAAAAGACGCCAAAATGTGACTAGAGTTTAGCGCTTTCAACCAGGTTAACTGGTCTTCTTCAGAACTAGTAAAAAATGCATACCTTCCAGTTTAAATAAATTCATTGGCGCCAAAAATTTTTTCCCTTAAAGATACAGTGTTGTCAGAGGTTCCACTACCGTTTTACAAAAAATAAAGCAACCTTTGCAACCTAGATATAAATAAATATTTGCTAATCATTCATGAACCTAGATTATAAAAATGAACAGTTTTATATAGAAGTTCACCTAATATGCTAAAAACAATTCTACAGATAAAATATGATAGATATCATCGATACATCAGTTGATATTATTTCATAGTGTTTTTCTGATTTTTAAATCAATTTTAGACAAACATTGTGTACTTCATACACTTTTGTTATTAGTATATATTTCATACATTTTCGTTATTAGTATATTTATTAGCAGGTAATGTTATTTTATGTTATTTTATATAATAATTTTAAAATTTACAACATATCAATTTAATTTATTTTCCTAACTGTTTTTTTAGATGTTATTTAATAATTTATTTATTTAATAATATACATTTCATATCATATATTTATGTTTATTTTATCTCTAGTTGAGATGACGGTATAGAAAAGTACTTAAGGTATTATTTATATAATTCTTATATAGGACCTTGTCATTAATCTAATCAACTCCCAATTTTCTTCACTAACTTATATTTCCTTCACTAACATACATATACTTCTCAGTGAGTTGTTATTAATAGTATAGAATAGGGATGAGTTTCTTCGACATATCTCAGCACATTATATTGATTAGCTAACAAATAGCTTATTTTAAATTTAGAATTCATCGTAAAACTTACAGTAAGATATTTTCACATTTTTTTATATTTATTCTGCTAGGTTGCACGTATTTAGTAGTTATTAAACCTATTCAAGGTTTTTAATTTTTAATTTTCCCTATGGATAGAGAAGTTTTCATATTTTATCTGTAGAATTGTTTTTAGCATATTAGGTGAACTTCTATATAAAACTGTTCATTTTTATAATCTAGGTTCATGAATGATTAGCAAATATTTATTTATATCTAGGTTACAAAGGTTGCTTTATTTTTTGTAAAACGGTAGTGGAACCTCTGATAACACTGTATCTTTAAGGGAAAAAATTTTTGGCACCAATGAATTTATTTAAACTGGAAGGTATGCATGTTTTACTAGTTCTGAAGAAGACCAGTTAACCTGGTTGAAAGCGCTAAACTCTAGTCACATGTTGGCGTCTTTTATATGTTTCTCAAGTTGGTGTTACGTTTTAATTGTTGTGTAATGTCAGTGCTTTTGTACATGAATATGTTTCATGTACTATTCTAGCACTGTGATGTCGTCTTAGTCTGTGTATCTTGATTTGTTTTTTTTGGGCGTTATGTGGATTCAATAAACCATTTTTGAAGAGCCAAATCGTTGTGGTTACTGAGGATTTAACGCTTATTGGTAGAACCGGAGTTTTTTTGTGGTGAATTGTTTGATCTTTTTATTTTTCTACTGTATAATGTTACTGTTATCCAAATGGTAAGTGTGACCAAGTCTAAAGCTATTGGAGTGGCCTATACAGTGTCACCAAATACATATGCAAGTATTATAAGAGCTTATATATCTCTAAACAAACCAGCCAAAATTAAAAGGTTTAAATATATTTAATAATAAATAATAAAAGAGGAAGACAATGCTCAATCAACACAGTAATTGCAGAGTTCAGAATCATAGGAAATATTTTAAAACAACATTGCAGGACAGTCTCAAATAAATACAGAAAACATCTAAACTAATCTTTACTATATTCCTATCTATATCTAAGAGATATTATGCCCTAAATAACTTACTTACAGAGCAAGGCAAATGCAGTGCTGATGATGAATGGACGTTTCTAGATCCAAGACAAGATACAAAATGCACAGACTTTCTCTGAGAGAGTTCTTAAATTAATACTCAACATTATTGCTGGGTTAGCTCAGATGACATCACTCTTTGTCACCTGCCTTCAGTTCCCAGGCTAACAGAAACTTAACAGAAGTTAACATTTCTCTGTAAAAAATACATATCTCTCAGATGTTTGCCTAGTACTGGAAGTTGTAAAACAAATAAGCAATTTTACATATGAAACCTCATAATTATTTCTGTTTCAAGACCATAGGAAAAACTCTAGCTCTAAACACTGTGTCTGCTTGCTGCACTGAAACTGAGATAACAGAATCGTAAAACAATTTCCACTTATTTTCTTTAGGATTTGCAAGTTAACGCTGTATGTTCCAGCTTCTACTATTAACACATACATTTGCACAGGTATATAGCTTATATACATTTTTGTTCTTTTCCGGTAAGGTACACTATAGTTACATTCTTGAAGCTCAGTACATAAAACACAGTTCAACACACACTTCTGCACCAGTAGCTTAATATACACAACATTCTCTTCCATTTGTAAGACAAGCATATGAATCATATTAATATTCACAAATGACATATGATTGATTACAAAATTCCAGATAACTGGGCTGGCATTGTCATATTTCTATATAAAACATATTCATATTTTCAAATGGCATATAATTATTTAAAAAATTATGGATAACTGTATTGGCAGTATTTCCCTGACGTCACACAACTGCACACTTTTTTCTTTAAAAAAAGTTAGTGATTTTTCAGTATTATCAGCTATGCCCTCACAACCCCGCATTCTAGTTTTCCAATACGCTGTACCACAGGTGGCAGTGTTTTAACTGTAGCATGGAGCATGGATGTGTCAGTTTGTTTAACTTATCTGCAGTTTTCCATCCAGCATACATGTTGACATGCTTGCCTGCTCTCTCCGACTAACTGAGCTAACAAAAAATGAAACAATTGATATATGAACTCTGAATGCTAACTGCATAGAAGACTGAGAGTGCAAACACCTTCAATGACCAGTGTACACAGGCTACAGGAATTCAATATCCAAACCACTACAAGCCAAGTAAAATGTGATGTGGCTATCTCACCACTATCAACCAATTAATATGTGATGTGGCTATCCCACCACTGCCACCAATTAGCATGTGATGCCCCCTGCACTGGCCCAGTAATGAAGGAGCCTCAGTCCTCACCACTAGCACCAGTGAGGGACACACACATTGGGAGGATGACAAGTACACACACAGTAAAGTACAATTTCCCTCAAGAGCACACATAGTTCACAGTCAGTATGGGGCTGGTTTCTCCCTCTTTCTCCAGATCTCCAATAAGATTACTTATTGGCACAGCTATAGGGTTGAGATCTCCGCTAAGTGGCCAAGCTAAGACCCTCCAGCATCCTCTCTGTCCAGCAAGTGCTTTGTGTCCCTGCCCAAGTAGCTGACACACACGCACACACTTTGAGATTTGATTGATATGCAGACACACACACACACACACACACACACACACACACACACACACACCTTGGAAAGGCTGGCACAGGTTTACTAGCTATGCTCCCATCTGCCCAGACTATAAAGTTGCACCAGCTTCCACCAGCCACCCTTACTTATCAACGACTATAAGACACTTAACAAAGGGTGTCCAATCCTACTGTGTAATGTTACTATTATCTAAATGGTAAGTGTAACCAAGGCTAAAGCTATTGGAGTGGCCTATGCAGTGTCACCAAATATATATGCAAGTACTGTAAGAGCTTAAATATCTCTAAACAAACCAGCCACAATTAAAATGTTTAAATATATTTAATAATAAATAATAAAAGAGGAAGACAATACTCAATCAACACAGTAATTGCAGAGTTCAGAATTATAGGAAATATTTTAAAACAACAGTCTAAAATAAATATAGAAAACATCTAAACTAATTTTTACTATATTCCTATCTATATCTAAGAGATACTATACCCTAAATAACTTACTTACAGAGCAAGGCAAATGTAGTGCTGATGATGAATGGATGTTTCTAGATCCAAGACAAGATACAAAATGCACAGACTTTCTCAGAGAGAGTTCTTAAATTAATACTCAACATTACTGCTGGGTTAGCTCAGATGACATCAATCTTTATCACCTGCCTTCAGTTCCGAGGCTAACAGAAACTTAACAGAAATTAACATTTCTCTGTGAAAAATACATATCTTTCAGATGTTTGCCTAGTACTGGAAGTTGTAAAACAATTAAGCAATTTTACATATGAAACCTCGTAATTATTTCTGTTTTAAGACAATAGGAAAAACTCTAGCTCTGGAGACTGTGTCTGCATGCAGCACTGAAACTGAGATGACGGAATTGTAAAACAATTTCTACTTATTTTCTTTAGGATTTGCAAGTTAACTCTCTATGTTCCAGCTTCTACTATTAGCACATACATTTGCACAGGTCTATAGTTTCTATACATTTTTGTTTTTTTCCGGTAGGATACACTGTAGTTACATTCTTGAAGCTCAGTACATAACACACAGTTCAACACACACTTCTGCACCAGCAGCTTAATATACACGTAACATATAGTTCTCTTCCATTTGTAAGACAAGCATATGAATCATATTAATATTCACAAATGGCATATGATTGATTACAAAATTCCAGATAGCTGGGCTGGCAGTGTCTCATTTCAATATAAATCATATTCATATTTTCAAATGGAATATAATTATTTAAAAAATTCTGGATAGCTGTATTGGCAGTATTTCCCTGATCAAACAACCATACGCTCCGCAAGGATGGCATGCAGGGTCAAGCCAACATTGTAAACCACCAACGACCAGCAAAAAACGATAGTGAACACGCAGTAATGAAGAAATAATTATTATTTATTTATAATTCCTTCAAATCCAGACCGGTTTCGGCTATTCAGCCTTTATCAATGAATACAATAAAGTTTTTTTCAATGAAATGAAGCAGCCTGCATTTATACTAGTCTCTGATTACCTGGAAGCAATATTACAGCACCACCCAGTGGCTGGAGTAACAAAGTGCATGTTCCATTCTTGATTAAAGCATATGACCAGTGACATAAAAATACCATAGGTGTAGATATTAAGTCATATTTTTAAAGATAAAAATCAAAGCTTTGGAAGTGAGCCATTATATGACATACATATTACAAGGTAATAGACCAATACCATAGTCACTATTTGTGAATGCATATCATAGTGGCTGGAGTAACAAAGTGCATGTTCCATTCTTGATTAAAGCATATGACCAGTGACATAAAAATGCCAGAGGTGTAGATATTAAGTCATATTTTTAAAGATAAAAATCAAAGCTGTGGAAGTGAGCCATTATATGACATACATATTACAAGGTAATAGACCAATACCATAGTCACTATTTGTGAATGCATATCATAGTGTAAAAATGCAGAAAATATATACCACTAGTATATATATATTTTGAAGGGTGATAACCACAAGTTCAAAAGAACTGAATAATAATGAACCAAGTACTGATCATATAATATATTACAAAATAAGGCAAAAAGAGTATAGTGGCCTCATTCTCAGCTATATTATAGATTATAATAAATTGAAATAATATGCTTGTGGATAATACAAGTTCAACATTGTAATTGTACAATACTCAATGTTTAACGCCAACATACAAGATACGAATACCAAACCATACATATGCATATTCGTATCCTGAACAATTTTTTATCATGCTTTATAGAGTATAATATGAGTGTTGGTAGGCCTAACCACCATTGAATGGTACTAATTCTTGATCTATATGAATGTTTGTTGTTGTAACCATGATTATGAAATCCTCCAGTGTTCAGTGAAACTCACAGATGGTCATTCAGACCTGGGGGGAATAAACATCCAAGGTTGGTTATCCAATATTGTTCCTTGTGGTTTAAAATGGTGTGCCAACCCTGTTGGTTGTTCCTATCTCCCTGAATTTTGTCAATGATCATGAACATAAACTGGGCATTGGAATGTTGTATCGTGTGTCTGTATAAAGCATTTGTTTCTTTTTTGTTCCTCATGTCACTACGATGTTCTGTCATCCTTATTCTAAGAGACCTAGAGGTTTGACCAACATAAAAAGCTTTACATTGGCAGGTAGCTAAGTAAATAACCCATGTACTGCTGCAATTACCAAACACCCTGGTTTTAAATACCCAATTGGTGTTGGCACTGGTGAATTCTTTTAGTGTACTAACTTGTAAACAGGAGCAGCAGTGACCACATGGAAAAGTACCAATTAGTTTATCACCATTGATAGTGCTCTGATGATATATCGCACCTCCCCCTTCTCTGTTTTTGTAATGTGAAAATAGCCCTCCCAAATTCTTGCCTCTTCTGTATGACATTTGACATTGAGGGCCTAGTATTGACCTTAAAGTGTCATTAGCCAAAAGAATTTTCCAGTTGCAATTAAGTATATCCCTAACAATAGGTTGGTTCCTGCCATATGTGGTGACAAATCTCAAGATAGAATCCTGATGAGCATGCTCTGATTTTTTGTATTGTAACAATGTTCTCCTGTCTATGGTTTTGCTCCATGAACTAGTTTGATATATATCTATGTCTCTATATCCTCTGTCCTGAAATCTATGGTATAAATCAAGTCTGGCATGTTCAAATTCATCATGAGATGAACAAATGCGTCTGATACACATAAATTGAGACTTAGGGATGTTGCGGATGGTGTGGTTCGGGTGCATACTGGAGGCGTGTAACAAGGTATTGTATTGAGGATATTTTCTAAATGTTTTGGTACTTAGAGTATCATCTGTGTTATGGTAAACAGTAACATCCAAAAAATCTATGGCACTCCTGTTGCATGTAACCGTAAACTCAATACCCCAAATGTTACCATTCAGGTACTCCATAAATTCCTTTAGATATGCTTCATTCGTCTTCCACACCATCCAGCAATCATCCAAATATCGTCGCCAGATATCGATTTCCACCATGTAAATATTGTGTGATTTGTCATATATCATACATTCTTCAAAATAGGCCATGAATAAGTCAGCATAAATGGGTGCAAAGGAAGCTCCCATTGCTGTCCCTTGTAGCTGCCAAAAGCATTCTCCATGGAAATAAAAGACATTTTTGTTTAATACATGTTCCGCCATGCAGACAAGTAAGGTGTTGAAGCCTGGAGGATATAAGTTTGTTCTCTCAAGCCAGTATTGCAGGGATTGCAATCCCGCCCAGTGTGGAATACTTGTGTATAAAGATTTAACATCCAATGTGAACATTAGCCAGTCTGGTTCTAGCTGTTTATCCTCCAAAATTTGTAAAAAGTGCGTGGTGTCCTGAAGTCGGGCCCTAACTGATGTTAAAAGGGGTTTGAGATACTGTGTTAGAAATGCTGATAGTGGATGTTCTTCATCTCACATTGCTGCAGTACTTACTTATGGGGTAGTCCGCTGTCCTCGGTCGGCCCAAATACCAAAGTATTAGGCTGACGTCGGTCATGGGCGCCTAGATCTGACATCAGAGCGTCAGGGTATAAAGGCGCATGACCGACGTCATTTCCTCAGTCTTTTTTGCTGCATGGTCCGATGCAGAAGCAGAGTTGCAAGTGCCGTTCGGCGTTCTGAAATTTTTCGTTTTCGGAGTTTCAGACCGATACCAAGTTGGGCTAAGTACCCCGTTGGGGAATATTTTTGTTTTTTCTTGCCTCAGTTACTTACCGGATGTCAGAAAAAGTGAATAATTGTATTTCTTGTGGGAAACAGATACCGCATAGGGATTACCACTCGCTTTGTATTCCTTGTTTGGGACCGGAGCACGACGTAGTCGAGTGTCGGTTTTGTGCTAGGTTTAATAAGCGCACTATAAAACGGAGGTTAGATTGCGCTAGGTTAGTCTTTGGCAAGAGGTGTAATTATAATATGCCGTCGGATGTTCCGACGCCTGCTTCTACTAAGAAGCGCAAAGACAAATCTTTAAAGCCTAGGCAGGATGATTCGTCCGTTTCGGACGCCGGACCTTTAGAAGCTACAGCTGAACAGATGGATCCGGCTGAAGTTTCTGTTGAGTCCCAGGGGGAAACTTTGATTTTACAAGATGTGGCCTCTCAGGAGGCAGGCCAGGCTGAAGGGGCCTCTCAGGTTACTATTCTCCCTTCTATGCCTAAGGTGGTTAGGCCTTCTGCTACTGTTTCTAAGGCTCCTTCTAAGGGCAGGTCTGTTTTGCCTTCCTCTGGTGTCAGTTCTGGTTCTTCAGGGTCTGTGCCTAAAAAGCACATGCTTAAAATGGCAGAGGATTTGATTACTTTAATTAGAGGTTCTATGCCCCCTCCTGATAAGAGGCCCAGGATGGAGCCAGAGTTGGAAAGTTTGGAGCAGGCCTCAGATGATTCAGAGTCTTCTACTGAGGACATTCAAGATTTCCTCCTTATTCTGATTCTGATGCAGAGGATTCCACTCCTTCTGCTTCTCCTCCAGAGGATTTTTCATTTTCAGAAACTCTGCATTCCATGAGGGAGCATTTTAAGTGGGAGGGACAGGATTACTCTGATTCCCGGAAGAGGCTTAGGGAGTTCTTGATTTTACCACAGCATAGACCCTTAGCTATACCTCCGGTTTTGGATGTTGTTTCAGATGTTTTCTCGGAAGCTTCCCTTAATCCAGATTCTGTGCCTCCTGCC
This sequence comes from Protopterus annectens, assembly GCF_019279795.1. Classification (NCBI taxonomy): domain Eukaryota; kingdom Metazoa; phylum Chordata; order Ceratodontiformes; family Protopteridae; genus Protopterus; species Protopterus annectens. The sequence continues at coordinate 135,696,931 of NC_056728.1, forward strand.
CCAGTTAAACCGGACAGGTATTACAGGGTGCCTGAGGCTCATAAATATCTGTATAAGAGTCCTAGGGCGGACCCAGAAACTATTAGTCAGGGGCCTAAGGGTGTTAGAGCCTCTGTTGTTAAGAATCCGGTTCCTCTGGATAAGGAAGCTAGAGCTTTGGATAGATGGGGTAAGAAGGTGTATACCTCTTCTACTTTAGCAATGAGAGCTTTGAACTGCCAGTTTCATATGTTGAAGTATCAGAATTTCCTCCTTTCTCAGCTAAGATCTAAAGTGGATGCTTTGGCAGAGGGCATAGAGTGTAAAGAATTGCAGGATTTAGTGCATGTTTCTGAACAGGTGGGTAAGCACTCTTTGCAATGTGGTTTTGATGCTTTACAGGCTTCTTCTAGGGTGGCTGCCACTGGTTCAGTCATTCGTAGGCACGCCTGGCTTAAGGATCAGAATTTGTCTGAGCATGTTAAGTCTAGAATTCTGGATGCCCCTTTGCAGTCTGAAGTTTTGTTTGGTCCTCCTGTGGAGTCAGTTTTAAAGAAAATGGAAGACAAGGCTAAGTCTATGCAGACTGTTAAAGATTTTTTGCAGGTACAACTTCCAAAGTTTAGTAGAAATTGGCCTACTAAGGGGTGGACATACCCTTCTTCTGATTCTCAGTCTAGGGGTAGATCTAGGCGTGGTAGGGCAGAGCTCAGAGTACCTTCAGGCCGAGACAATGGAGTTCGCCTGCTCAATCTGCTGGTGAGGGCAGGGGCCAGTCCTTTCGTAAACAGGCCCAATGACCTGCATTTTCAGCTGCCAGATTCCTCTTGCCTGGCAGCTCCTTTGGGAGGAAAGTTGGCTCTTTTCAAGCAAAATTGGCATTTAGTCACCCAGGACAAATGGGTATTGGACATTATAAACCGAGGTTACAAGTTCTATTTCCATACCATGCCTCCTTTCAAAGGCATGCCAGATGTCCCTCCTCGGCAAAGGATAGAGGCTCACAGACAAATTTCTTTACTTCTTCAAATAGGAGCTATACAGCCAGTTCCTCTGTCAGAAGTGGGCCTAGGATTTTATTCTCGCCTGTTTCTAGTTCCAAAGAAAGGAAACACGTGGAGACCAATTTTGGATTTATCTATCCTCAACACTTACCTGGACATTCCAAAGTTCAAGATGCTGACTTTACAACAGCTTTTACCTCTGTTGGGAAAAGATCACTGGATGGTTACTCTGGATCTCAAAGAGGCTTACCTTCATGTTCCTGTCAGGCCCAGTTGCAGGAGGTACCTGCGTTTTGGGCTGGAAATTTACATTATCAGTTCTCTGCATTGCCCTTTGGCTTATCTACTGCCCAGAGTGTTCACAAAGGTTCTGGCTCCAGTGATAGCATTTTTCAGACTAAGAGGAATACAGATTTATCCTTATTTGGACGACTGTCTGATTATTGCACAAGAAAAGGACGAACTTCTTCATCATCTACAGTATGTGATGGCAGTGTTAAGATGCCTAGGGTATTCTGTGAACGAAACAAAGTCCAGTCTAGTACCCTCTCAGGACATGTGCTTTCTGGGTGTGAGACTGAATACAGCTTCCCAGATGGCTTTTTTGACCCCGGACAAACAAAGAAGCCTTTCTCTTTATTTCCAGCAAATGTCTCTACGGTCCAGGCTGACTGCAAGGACAGTCCTTCAAGCCTTGGGGTTCATGGCATCTTGTATTCTGGTGCTTCCCAATGCCAAATTGCATATGAGGAAGCTTCAATGGTATCTCAAAAATGTGTGGACACAGCACTGCCAAGATCTAGACACTGTCATTCAGATAATACCTTGCATTCAGAAGGAGTTTTTGTGGTGGGCTCAGGAATGTCACCTAAACAAGGGACTCTCTGTGACCCGGCCAGAGGCGAGTCAGATTCTAACTACAGATGCCTCGGACAAGGCTTAGGGAGCACACCTCAATGGAAAATGGGTGCAAAACACGTGGCCTGTCAAACTCCAACATTTGCATATCAACTTGAAGGAAATGTTAGCAGTCCAGTTTGCATTGATGGCTTTCAAAGATTTACTTCGTCCAGGGCAGGTGTTGATTCAAACAGACAACACTACTGTCATGTGGTACATCAACAAGCAGGGGAACCCATTCTTACCCTCTTTGCAGGCAAGCGATGATTCTGTGGGAAACTGCTCTCAATCTACACCTCAATCTTCAGGCAAGGTTTCTACCAGGAGCACAGAACTCCTTAGCAGATGTATTGAGCAGACAAATAGTGGATCCTCACGAGTGGAAATTGGATCCTCATGTATTTCAACAGTTGACAGTGTTATGGGGAACTCCAGACATAGATCTGTTCACTTCTCCACTAAATTACCAGTTGCCAAAGTTTTGCACAAAAATGTTTCATCACACAGCTTGGAAGGTGGACGCTCTATCTTTCAGTTGGAACAATCTGCATGTATATGCCTTTCCACCTCTGCCTCTTCTTCCCAAGGTACTTTTGAAGGCCAGACAAGACAAGCCAACCATGATTTTGATAGCACCGGATTGGCCTCGACAACACTGGTACCCACTACTGAGGAGTCTAGTACGAGAACCTCCATGGCCTCTGCCTTTGATTCCGCACCTTTTGTCACAAGAGAACAGTCACTTCCTCAATGTCAAGATTCAGTCTCTGCATCTAACAGCCTGGCATATTCTGTTTTAGACTCTGGAGGGTCTCAGCTTCCACAACAAGTTTTGAATGTTATTTTGGAGGCCAGGAGGCCTAGTACCAGGAAAGTTTACGCTGATAAATGGAGGAGATTTTTTATTTGGAGCAAAGGAAAGGACTTTGATGTCTCCAAACCTGATTTAAGTGTTGCTCTTCAATATCTTACTGAGTTATTGGACAAGGGTTTGTCTTTCTCCTCAATAAAGGTCCATGCTGCAGCCATTTCTGCTCACTATGATTGTGACCCTCCTTTATTCTCTCATCCTTGGTTTAAGCAATTTCTTAGAGGGCAAAGAATATAAGACCCCACGAGAGCTCCTACTCCTGCTTGGGATCTCAATTTTGTGTTGGAAAACTTACTCTACAACCTTTTGAGCCTGCAGCTACTGCCGAGTTAAAGTATTTATCATGGAAAACTGCTTTTTGTTGGCCATTACCTCTGCAAGAAGGGTTTCTGAATTACAGGCCCTCATGGCAGTGGAGCCTTTCCTGATTTTTCATAAGGATAGGGTATCTTTGCGTACTAATCCTTCCTTTATGCCTAAAGTGGTTTCTAGTGTGGCCTTAAATCAAACTATTCATTTGCCTACTTTTTATGCAAACCCCAAAATAAAGGGAGAAAATTTTGCATACTTTGGATATTCACAGGCAGTTGCGTTATTATTTGAGCAGAACCAAGGAGTTCAGACAGTCTCAGCAATTGTTTGTTTCTTTTGCTTTGGGTTCACAGGGTAAACCTGTTTCAAAACAAACTATTTCTAAATGGATTGGGTTTTGTATTTCTTTCTGTTATTCCCATCATGGTAAGGAGATTCCTGCTGGAATCAGGCCTCATTCCACTAGGGCTACTGCTACTTCTACGGCCTTTATAAGGGGGGTATCTACAAAAGACATTTTGGAGGCAGCTACTTGGAGTTCAGTGCATACCTTTTCTAAACATTACCACCTTCCTCTTTATTCTAAGTCTAGGGCTGGATTTGCCACTGCAATTTTACAGGGCATTTTAGCGGCCCCTAATGCTTTATGATTTTTACCATCCTCCCTTTCCCATTGCTTTGGGATTCTACCCATAAGTAAGGACTGCAGCAATGTGAGATGAAGAACATAGTACAGTTTTGTACCTACCATAAATGTAGATGTTCGAAGATCCACATTGCTGCAGTCCAATTTACCCTCCCTCCTTCCCCTCTGTAGTTTGACTTGGTGCTATGCTTTAGGTGATGGTTGTTGTTGGGCATGTTTTTGGGAGGTATTCTGTTTTTGGCTATGGTCTTTCTGGTTTGGCCTTCTGACATCTGGGGCAAGAAAAGACTGAGGAAATGACGTCGGTCATGCGCCTTTATACCCTGACGCTCTGATGTCAGATCTAGGCGCCCATGACCGACGTCAGCCTAATACTTTGGTATTCGGGCCGACCGAGGACAGCGGACTACCCCATAAGTAAGGACTGCAGCAATGTGGATCTTCGAACATCTACATTTATGGTAGGTACAAAACTGTACTTTCCGTCAAGGACCCTATCCCTGATACAATGGGTCTACCTGGGGGTTTTGAAATGGACTTATGTATTTTTGGGAGAAGATACAAGATTTGTTTCTGTGGGTCTTTTACAGTAAGATGTTTAACAGTATTTTTTGTTATGACTTTCAACCACCCATGAACAAACATGTCTCTATTTTCCAACAATCTGTACTCAGGGATTTACATTTTCATCATAATGAATCATGCATTCTGGGCCAGAACATGTCACCCATGGAAAAGGCAGCCTTGGAGGAATTAAAGCATAATCGCGACATAGCCATTCTACCTGCAGACAAGGGTGGTGCCGTGGTGGTTATGAACATTGGGGAATACCTTGATGAGGGGAAAAGACAGTTAGCTGATACTAGATGTTATATGCAAATGTACATTGACCCGACTGGGGTTTTTTAAAAAAAAAATAGACTCTTTTCTGAAACTAGCTGAGGATGAGGGTATCATAACAAAAAATACTGTTAAACATCTTACTGTAAAAGACCCACAGAAACAAATCTTGTATCTTCTCCCAAAAATACATAAGTCCATTTCAAAACCCCCAGGTAGACCCATTGTATCAGGATAGGGTCCTTGACGGAACCACTATCAGCATTTCTAACACAGTATCTCAAACCCCTTTTAACATCAGTTAGGGCCCGACTACAGGACACCACGCACTTTTTACAAATTTTGGAGGATACACATCTAGAACCAGACTGGCTAATGTGCACATTGGATGTTAAATCTTTATACACAAGTATTCCACACTGGGCGGGATTACAATCCCTGCAATACTGGCTTGAGAGAACAAACTTATATCCTCCGGGCTTCAACACCTTACTTGTCTGCATGGCAGAACATGTATTAAACAAAAAAGTATTTTATTTCCATGGAGAATGCTTTTGGCAGCTACAAGGGACAGCAATGGGAGCTTCCTTTGCACCCATTTATGCTGACTTATTCATGGCCTATTTTGAAGAATGTATGGTATATGACAAATCACACAATATTTACATGGTGGAAATCGATATCTGGCGACGATATTTGGATGATTGCTGGATGGTGTGGAAGATGGATGAAGCATATCTAAAGGAATTTATGGAGTACCTGAATGGTAACATTTGGGGTATTGAGTTTACGGTTACATGCAACAGGAGTACCATAGATTTTTTGGATGTTACTGTTTACCGTAACGCAGATGATACTCTAAGTACCAATACATTTAGAAAATACCCTCAATACAATACCTTGTTACACGCCTCCAGTATGCACCCGAACCACACCATCTGCAACATCCCTAAGTCTCAATTTATGCGTATCAGACACATTTGTTCATCTCATGATGAATTTGAACATGCCAGACTTGATTTATACCATAGATTTCAGGACAGAGGATATAGAGACATAGATATATATCAAGCTAGTTCATGGAGCAAAACCATAGACAGGAGAACATTGTTACAATACAAAAAATCAGAGCATGCTCATCAGGATTCTATCTTGAGATTTGTCACCACATATGGCAGGAACCAACCTATTGTTAGGGATATACTTAATTGCAACTGGAAAATTCTTTTGGCTAATGACACTTTAAGGTCAATACTAGGCCCTCAATGTCAAATGTCATACAGAAGAGGCAAGAATTTGTGAGGGCTATTTTCACATTACAAAAACAGGGAAGGGGGAGGTGCGATATATCATCAGACCACTATCAGTGGTGATAAACTAATTGGTACTTTTCCATGTGGTCACTGCTGCTCCTGTTTACAAGTTAGTACACTAAAAGAATTCACCAGTGCCAACACCAATCGGGTATTTAAAACCAGGGTGTTTGGTAATTGCAGCAGTACATGGGTTATTTACTTAGCTACCTGCCAATGTAAAGCTTTTTATGTTGGTCAAACCTCTAGGTCTCTTAGAATAAGGATGACAGAACATCGTAGTGACATGAGGAACAAAAAAGAAACAAATGCTTTATACAGACACACGATACAACATTCCAATGCCCAGTTTATGTTCATGATCATTGACAAAATTCAGGGAGATAGGAACAACCAACAGGGTTGGCACACCATTTTAAACCACAAAGAACAATACTGGATAACCAGCCTTGGATGTTTATTCCCCCCAGGTCTGAATGACCATCTGTGAGTTTCACTGAACACTGGAGGATTTCATAATCATGGTTACAACAACAAACATTCATATAGATCAAGAATTAGTACCATTCAATGGTGGTTAGGCCTACCAACGCTCATATTATACTCTATAAAGCATGATAAAAAAATGTTCAGGATACGAATATGCATATGTATGGTTTGGTATTCGTATCTGGTATGTTGGCGTTAAACATTGAGTATTGTACAATTACAATGTTGAACTTGTATTATCTACAAGCATATTATTTCAATTTATTATAATCTATAATATAGCTGAGAATGAGGCCACTGTACTCTTTTTGTCTTATTTTGTAATATATTATATGATCAGTACTTGGTTCATTATTATTCAGTTGTTTTGAACTTGTGGTTATCACCCTTCAAAATATATATATATACCAGTGGTATATATTTTCTGCTTTTTTACACTATGATATGCATTCACAAATAGTGACTATGGTATTGGTCTATTACCTTGTAATATGTATGTCATATAATGGCTTACTTCCAGAGCTTTGATTTTTATCTTTAAAAATATGACTTAATATCTACACCTCTGGCATTTTTATGTCACTGGTCATATGCTTTAATCAAGAATGGGACATGCACTTTATTACTCCAGCCACTGGGTGGTGCTGTAATATTGCTTCCAAGTAATCAGAGACTAGTATAAATGCAGGCTGCTTCATTTCATTCAAAAAAACTTTATTGTATTCATTGATAAAGGCTGAATAGCCGAAACCGGTCTGGATTTGAAGGAATTATAAATAAATAATCATTATTTCTTCATTACTGCGTGTTCACTATCGTTTTTTGCTGGTCGTTGGTGGTTTACAGTATTTCCCTGATGTCACACAGCTACAAACTGTTTTCTTTAAAAAAAGTTAGTGATTTTCCAGTATTATCCGCTGTGCCCTCACAACCCCACATTCTAGTTTTCCAATACACTGTATCACAGGTGGCAGTGTTTTAACTGTAGCATGGATATGTCAGTTTGTTTAACTTATCTGCAGTGTTCCATCCAGCTTGCATACACCAGACAGTATTGTTACATGCTTCGAATATACAGCACTGCCCTTTAGTGGATATAGGCTTCATGCCACCCCCATCTAAAATCATCTTGGTATATAATGCCGACACTTCTGCTGGTCATACCTCTCAACCTCTAAGCACAAAAAATCTGGACAAAGACAAAAGTAATGGGAGTACTAAGACCCAAAATCAGAGGCACCTTTTCACTACTCCTCTTATAAACTTAAAAAGTTGGTAAAAATAACAGGTTTTTTGCTTTAGTATGAATTTTCTGAATGATATGAAGTCTAAAACTCAAGTGCATGCTATTATGTAGTGACGTCAATCCTAAATGATTTGCAAGTAAACCAGAAATTTTATGAGGAATAGACCAAAAATACGAAGCAAAAATGTGGACATTTTGTGAAAATCTGAACACTTGAGAGTTATGTCGCTGGTTTGAAGTAGCATTTTATGACAGCGTTACCTATCACTCTAGACTTTGTTACATAAATTTGCTTCTAGTCCTGTGGCAACATCAGTATGGACCCATGCATCTTTAGCCACCCAGGCCATTTGTAATCACTGCAAGGAGTATCTACTTAAACCACACTTTTTAACTTCCCATTTCAGAGCTGGCACACAGAAGAGCTTAGAGGCACCTCAGTAATACCCAGTTTATATGCCTTTAACCTCATTCTGTCCAAAGCTCTGGGGCATGTTAACTGCAAGAATGCCAATGTGAAGATCAAAAGAGGCTATGGGTGGAGCTTATAAATGCATCCATGAAGTCTGATACCAGAATTCATCCATTTCCTTGTTCCTTTAAATCCTCCAGATGGAAATGCTTGTGTGCATTGGTGGCTACCACACTTGTGTGCATTGCATACACAGCTAATATTCCCAAGAATAGCATCTCTGTTTTGTTTGGAAGGGTGTTTTCTTACTCAAGCATTAATCTGTGAGAAATGTCAATCAAGTCTTGAACACCACTGCAGATAAGGAACAGGGCAGACTCCAAAAAGTAAGCAAGTGCTACAAGTCTCAAGTGCAAACGAAATTTATTGAACAGACACTAGAAAGCCGATAAGTGCTTTTGTCCTATACACAGAACTTCATCAGACAATCCATAAGAAAAAGCAAATCATTTTTAAACCTTGTCATACACACTGTTATCATGATGATGAAAGCGCTTACCAGCTTTCTATTGTCTGTTCAATAAATTTCATTTGCACTTGAGACTTGGCACTTGCTTACTTTTTGGAGTCTGCCCCGTTCCTTATCTGCAGTGGTGTTCAGCAGTTTTTTCGTGCTTTTCGTGTATCAATCAAGTCTTGCCCTTTACATAATTGGTTGGTATTGTGTTGAGACTTCATAGTATTAGTATTTGTGTTCTTGTATCAGCATATCTTGATAATGTTGCAAGCAGTGTGTTAATGAGTATTGATACTCGATATACTATGCACTGCGCTCCTAAAAAGTACACAGTGTTAGTATTGGTAACTCAGTAGGCTGTGCAGTATGTTCCTAATAAATACACAGTGTTATTGAGTATTGATACTAAGATTTGTACTATATTCCTAAAAAACATACAATGTTAGAAGTTTCAGATTGTATGAATGATGTGCATTATACTCTTACTAAGAATTGGTGATGTCTGCTTGGAGTATAAAATTATGATGCTCCAAGCCAAGATCCTAAACCCTATGGACGTTGCTGCATACCTGGCAGCCACGTGTCACCACATTGTTTTGTTGTAAATTGCTTTTCCAGTCTCTCTTCCCAATCTTTCCTAATGATTGATTCTTAAAGTTACCATGCAAAGCATTTACTAAAAATGGAAATCAAAATTTAAACCAGCTGCATTTGAAGTATTTGAAGTATTGAATATTATAAATGAGATAAAAAATGGAACAGATATGTTTATAAAAGGGAAGGAGCAAATTACATAGAAATATGTGGAAACTGTGGGAATAATACATGCAGAATAATGTTCAGGAGGAGGAGAAGTGAGGTCTAAGGGAAGAGGAATTCTGCAATTTATGTAATGTTGTAGTGATGATAGTTACAAAGAAAGGACATGATGTATATGTATGCAAATGGAAAAAACTGTTAATATGATTTCTTTTCTTTTCTGTTAAGGCATGTTTGCCTGTGTCTTAATTCATAATTTAATAAAGGTGTTAAAAAAAGAATTTGATAGGTGATTGCAACTTGTACTGGGATGAAAACACAATTGAGTAATTTGTATAACTATACCTAGCTTGCTCTGATGTTATGCAGTCTTGCAGGTTGTAGTATTACTTCCTGGGTGGAAGCAAGGGCTCGTCTCATCCCTTCACCTAGGGTTGCTGTTTTGTGAGTGCAGACTAACTTGCCTGTACACATAAAATTTAAGAATTTGTTACTCTGCAGTGATACAGAACATGATCCCAAACTGATAACTCCATCAGACTCTGAGATAACTTGATCAAAAAAACAATCACTTTTCTTTGGGTTTTCTCCCCCCTTTGGTAGACACTGTAGTGCTGAAATTATCTTGCAGGATATGCTACTCATCTCCATCATAGGTTGGGGGTGATAACTCCAGTCTGAAGAATGACCAGGAACACCTTTTAATGTGATATTAAGATTTTACTAGTCAACATATAAACTGGAAATCCAACTCTTTGAAGGATGCTTTTGTGGAACACAACATTGCATTAAATTGTCTAAAATCCTGAAAGTTGTGAGGACATGTGCAGAGGGTATATGTAAAATGCTTTAGAAATAGTTTACTTATCCAGTGTCTGATGAATTTGCTTTACTTACCCAATGTCTGATGCACCTAATGACATAAAGAAAGTGAAACTAGTTTGTGTAGTCAGTGCATGGTGGATTTGTTGAAACTAGTTTGTTTAGTCAGTGCACGGTGGATTTGTTGAAACTAGTTTGTTTAGTCAGTGCACAGTGGATTTGTTGAAACTAGTTTGTGTAGTCAGTGCACGGTGGATTTGTGGAAACTAGTTTGTGTAGTCAGTGCACGGTGGATTTCTTTACTAGTAAATGCTGACTCCCCTTAGCTCTTTACAAGTGCATTAGTGTTTGCCGTGCCTAAACCCGAAGAAAACATCTCTTGTGTCATTGTATTTAGTATTTAATGTTTTTTATTTATGTAGATTACAAACGCTTTTGTCAGAGCCAGAAGGGGAAGATACTGAATGTGCTTCTGTTGTGGGACTAAACCAGTTATCACTGTGTTTACAGTGATGAAGTGATACTATGAGACATGTCATATATATGTTCCATCATATGCAATAGGGTCACACCTCCTGCCCCGCTACCTTGGGGACACGGTGCCACTGTTGACCACTGGTCATTAAGCCAGCCCAAGAAATTAAGACCTGCTTTGGGATGGACTTCAACATTTGCATGCTGTCTTCCTGTTTTGTTTTATACTACTGTTGTGTAACACCGCACCAAAGGATGCAATCATGCTGCAAAAAGCATCTTCACTAACAATGCATGGTCTGTGTGGATACGGGGAGCATGCATGCATGCATCAAGGCAACCAGGGGACACTCGAGTGGAGGATGTCTGATTTGGTGGTACATACAAGAGGAAGTATTTCAGCAATCGCCAGCCATGGGTAATATCCCACACCCATCCTGTTACATCAGGGTCAATACAGAATAAGTTCCCAACGAGCAGGATGTCAGAAAATTGTTCTGGGTATGGTGAAAAATAAAGGATTTGGTCTGGCAGTTAGCACAGAGATTTATGGTTACTAACTGTTAATGACCTGAATTATGTAGCTTAGGGTTTGAAAATGGTCCATATGCGTCATATGGATCACTGCTCTGCAATGATTAACAAATACAAATAAATAAATAACTTTTAAAAAACTGGGAGGGGAGTGCTATTTATTTGCTTACTTATGTACTTAACTTACTTACAAACTACATTTAGGTACATGAATGGATGTAGACCTGGGAAGAAAAGCTCCAGCAGTAAACCATGACTGACAACAGCAATCATTAAAAATGAATAAATATTGTTTTGAGGTTCAGCAAGAAAACAGAATGTCATCAAATCTTCTAGCTGATCAGTATGCAACAACAGAACGATTGGGATTGAAGGCTTTAGTGGAGTTCTTCTGTTCACTTGTGCTCCTGGCATGTGTGATACAGGTAGTGGCCCCCAATACTAACAGACTCGTGTTTGTTTTTGTAGCTGTACAAGATGACTAAAATTTCCAAGGGAGTAAAAGCTGCTTATCATTTGTCTGCAGTTCTGTATATTTCATGACAATATGTTTGTAACATCAGTGAGAGTATCAATATTGACTTCTGTGCTGTGCAGGTTAGGTAACCTTCATCCTGGTCTCTCACGCATTTATATTCCTTTCCCAGGTGGTGGATGCCCGTCTGGTATCAGTGTTTGATGCAAGAGAACTGGAACTTGTAATTGCCGGAACAGCAGAAATTGACTTGGGTGACTGGAGAAATAATACAGAATACAGAGGAGGTAAAATTTCACTTAGTAGCTGTTAATGGAAGCATGTTGACTGATTTGCACTCTCTTACCTGAATCATGTTAAATAACATTTGTGTTTGACTTTTGCTTGAATTAGAATTGCAAAGCATGCTCTGTTTTGATCACTGTCATGAGTTTCTTAGTTGGTACTAGGGGGTAACATGTTTCTGGTCTAGCAATATTACCTAGGACCTGAGGGACATCCAAGAATCTGGTCTGAAATATAATTAAAGGATAACTCCAGACCTCATACAAAAGTGTTAGTTGCCTTCGTGGTACAGAGCGATATGCCTGGAGATCCAGACAATACAGGATCAGATATCAAATTAGGTCCTAAACAAGTCAAGTGTGGAGGAAGGTTCTGAGACGTCATCATTGGCTCACCTGTCCTGGGGTTAGGAAAAGCATCTCAGTGGACTGTATTGTAGACTCTCAATGGAGGCTCAGAAATATAGCAGATAGAATTAAGTCCATGGACATGTCTGCATACCAGGGATCGGTGCACATGCATATGTCAGGTCAGCAGAATTATGGTATATAAGTGACAGGTTACAAGCAGGAGAACCTGATGGCTACTTGCATGATGCCCTCCATTGACTGGCTGACATCTGAAAGAGGAACACAGGAGCAGTAGGTATAAGAACTGAGAAGAAAAAAAAATTCACTCAACTGTTAAGTTTTTTTTTTTTTTTTATCTTTTCCCTTATGCCTGCTGACAGTCAAACCTCTCCCCAAGTGGATTTCAGTTGTTTTGCTGCCCGTGTGGTGGAACGTTCCCAAAACTATGGAGATTAGAGCCTAATGGAGGGACTGTCATTCAGGTAGCCATGACGTGGCTTGTACCCTCTGCAGCATGCATTGACAAGGACTACCTTCATCTATTTGGATAGTCATGCCCATGTGTTCTCTATACTGACTGTCTATATCATGAAGATCCTGTGCTCAATAGCCAAGGCTCCGTCAGTAGAGCAGCAGTAGCTACCGTCCTTCCCCCCAGGATGAAGATGTCCCCACTCCCCGCCCCCCTGTACCTTCAAGCACTCAAGCCACTAACCGACCCAGGGCACTTGGGCTTTATCTTTGTATGTCATCAGCAATGAATCAACTGTCAAGTTTTTCTCCTCACAGAATTTATTTTCTTTCCCTTTATTCCAACCTAAAAAGTGCTACACAACAGAATACAAAATTTAAACAAAAAGCTTACAGATTTCTGCCGGAAACTGTTTCTTCAGTTTCCCTGTGCGTCATTCTGGCTTTTTTTTCACATTACTTCCTTCTGGTATTTGACTTGCCACATGACAAATTATATAAGGGGGGATAGCTACATATAAGTCTTTTATGACCATATGAAAATAGTTATTATGTGCTAGTCACTGATTCTAGCCATATGTTCAATAACATTTTTAAGCCAAGGTACTGAATTAATTCATTTTTTTATTTGTGTGTTCAGTCAGAGATGACCACATTTGCAGTTCATCTAGAAAATATGGCTTGGACTACAATTTTTAATCTGAAGAAAAGCACTAAGTAAGCTACCTTTTCAAGAATAAGACTGACTTAAAATGTGTCAGAGATGGAGAGTAATACACGTCAAAGAATAACTGCAACACACAACCTGATGATCTTTATTACAGACTGTCAAGGAAAGTGGAAATCTGAAATCCATCTGTAAATTGCTTTGAGATATTAGTACTTTAAATGTTCTGATCGCAGTGAGCTCTGTGTTCCCAGAAAACTAGTCTGGGGAGGTGGAAGCATTGACTGTAGTACAATTTGACAACATCATGAAACCTCCAATTAGGCCAGTTTGGGATATACCAGATCACATCTATAGCTGGCTCTAAAAGTGCCCATGGCCATTCTCCAATCTAGCACCTTATGTCCCCAGTCTCAAAGGGTCTCAAGCCTGATCCCCCACAAAAAATACTTTTATTTTTAAACTGTACCAATCTGCTTACTGGAGCTTACCACACACAAAACACTGATGTGCTGAACTGCCTTTCTGTAACATCATTCAGCACTACTGGTGCAGAAAGAGGAATGCAAGAACTGTGCTTCACAACTGCCGCCTCTAAAGCCTTACTCTGATGAGCTCACCCTTGCTACACTTATGTACCAGATTACATTTTATTGATTTGATTGGGTTGGTCCTAGGCCTTTTACCTGTTTTCAAGTAAAATCCAAGGTGAGATTTGCATTAATTGGGAGAAATCTGGCCACAATAGTTGGCAAATTTCTCTAAGTCAGAAAATGCTGGCTAACAGACTTACAGTGGAATGTGCTATTAATGAAGAAGGGTTGGAGCTTAGAGCAAAAGCTGTAAATTACTGAGACTGAGTTGGAGCCAGATGGCTTTTCCCTCGAAGAACTAACTGTTTTAGGAAGTATGAAAACCAACAAAGGCCAGTAAAATCCCAAAAAAATTTAATGAGACAGTCTAGCATCTTGGCTATACAATAGCCTTCAAGGACTCCTTGAAGGCTACTATATAGCCAAGGCAGTAGAGTGTGTCATTAAATTTTCTTGGATTTTTCTGGCCTTGTTTAGTGTGAGAAGCAGAAGAAGCTTGGAAAAAACTTTTAGTAGTAAGACATTCGGCAAGGAATGTTTAGTAATAGAAGGAAAACATTTTTAAAGTGTTCTGTTCATAAGAACATTGGAGGACTTGAGTAAGATTGTGGCGGTCATCAAAAAACAAGCAATACACTGGGGCTTTGAAGTGGTTTGTGGGAATTGGGGATTGAATTAAAATTTAAAAATGATAAAATTTAATATATAAAATGCTGTTTTTCAAATGGCTGTAAGTTTTGTGAAATATAAAGGCAAACCTAAGAAATGCCATATTAATGCAGAGGAGCATTTGGCAAATTAATTTATTGAAATAAAATTTTCTTTTTGTGGTATTAAAGGCCACTATAGGTGACATGGTAAAGCAAAATGCAACGGTGCTAAGGCAAGAGACATTTTTAGAATGTTCAGTAAACAAGTATTCCTACTCCCCACTGTTTTCTATGCTGCCCCTATCCTCACTAACCTCCATTCCAATCTCATATTTAAACTGGAGCTCACAGACAAAATTGCAAGATTTGCTGCTAATATGTCCTATTGATCTCACCACTGTCTGTCTCTGAAAAGCCTCCAATGGCTAGAGTTCCACCATCAACTCCTTCTACCTCAGCTGTACCTAACTCATTCCGTTCTTAACTAACCCACCTCTTGCCCTATTTCTATTCCCTAATCACCTACTACACTCCAAATCGACCTCTTCAAAACTCACAACAGCACCTTCTAGAAGTATACACGCTTGAGAAAAACATTGGCAAACTCCTATACAGCCACTCCTTAGCCAACACTTGGAACAAATTACCTCTATATTTCTGTTCTCTTACCAACACTAATTTCTACAAAAAAAAGCTAAGTGCCCACTCACTTAACTCAAGGTCATGTTTATGCCATGATCCAGCTTAAACCTCTTACTAATTATCCACCAACTTCCTCCATCTCTTCTTATATATTAAACTGTTACTAGTCTCCCGCTTTCATAGGCTAAGTTTGTTTGGTTTGCATTCTATTCTTCTGCTGTAGAACATTGTTGCTTAGTATTTGTATATAGTATTTTTCACCTAATTTATTTTACTATATATGATAGTTTCTGTCTACCATTGTTCCTATACTTGCTCATAACCAAGCTGAAGTGTATCAACTTTGTACAATTTTATTGTACATGTTTACGTGTGTATTGTTGTTGTTGTTTGTCTTGCGGCTTTTCCCGGTTAGGGGTCGCCACAGCAGAACTCCGGTCCAAAAATGATTGGCAGTTGGTTTTTATGGTGTCGAGTTGCCAGCCCGACGCCCAACCTTAAACGAAGGCATGCCCATTCAACACATGTCTTTCGAATGCCCACTCGACTGCGGGGAGGACATGCAAACTCCACACAGAAGGAACTCCCAACCCAAGCCGAGAATCGAACGGGAGAACCTCTTGCTGTGAGGCAAAAACGCTACCGCTGCACCACCGTGGAAGTTGTAATTTGCTTAATTGGAGCTTTTCTGCTCGGGCCTCCACTGAAAAAGGGCTTCCTGTCCAGTTGAACTAACCCAGTCAACAAATGTGAAAATAAATGAATAAATAAAGCATGTACAATCAACTGAAACAAACAGATAGAAAGTACAGGAATGTAAAAGTGGAACTAAAAATGGAAGGAAAAAAGGAAGATGCTGTAAGTGGAGTCAGAGTTCAGGAGGAAAAGAAGAAGAAAGGGTTAGCAGAGAAGCATATAGAGGGAAAATTATGTATTTGAGAGGGTGTTGAGAAAAGGTAAAAGGGTTAGAAGGGGAAAAAACATATAGATGATAAAATTATTTTCCTTAAATGTTAGAGTATTAATAGGATGACAAGTAATCTCCGTGGTATCCCCGAAGTCTCAAAACAGCCCACTAAAGTGTAGTGGGTCTAAAAACAAAACAGTGTAAGAAACTTCTTTGTGTGGAAGATTTGCAGTCCATATATTTCTAGTTAATCACTCTATATTAATCAGATCAGGCAATAGTAGTAGAAGTAGCGAATGTAAACTTGTCAAGTCAAAAAGTAATAATAGAAAATATATAATTCTACAGCATTACTAAGTATTCGATAGTAATCCAAGCAAGGCAGGCAGTCTGTTTCCAGTCGAAAATCCTTTATTAAGTACACAGACAAGCGATCCAAGTAGAACAAAAATAGAGTAATAATTTCCTCACAAGCTTTCTAAATATATACATACTTTTTATCAGGCATGGGAGTGGTTTATTGTGCTGTAAAACAAAGTGTTATTGGTACACATGTTAAATTCACATCCCTTCCCCCATCAGTGTGAGATTCGAGCTGGTCCTGCCCTACCTAGTAGCTGTCATAATAATATATAGCCCTAATGTACTTTAATGGTACATCTTATTTAACCAAATTATTAAGTAGATTATTAAGTCTGTGATTTTATATAAGGCAATATACTACATGGCTGGAAATATATCAACCTTAGTTCATTTTGCGATCAAAAATTATATATAAATATATACATATACATTTTGCATGTAAAAATCAGTTTCTATTTTCATAACCTATTGTTAACAAAGATCACTTTCGTCCTTCTAGACTTCTTCAGGTCTGTGTACAAGAACCCTAAAAACCTATATAATTGTATAATTAGTTAGTATTGTTATTACCATCATTTTGAATAAAGTGGAAAAAAGAGAACCAGAAAAAAATAAAAATAAAAAAATATATATATGTATGATGATGGAAACAAAATATACACTTAAATTTCAAATGATTTAAAATGGTATTTAAAACCAATTTGTAGAAAAAATAAATAAATAAAATACAATTAGTCATGTAAACAATGTGGCAATTTTTTAAGTTCCAGAGCACTTTTAATTGAACAGTAGTAGTTTAGTCCAGGCTTTCTAAAAGAAAAAGAAAATTTTTTTTTTTTTTTTTTTTAGAACAGAGAAGACCCACCTTATAGACCGGTGGTAGCAAGTGAAGGTACCCTTACTGAAGCCACAGCCATTTACCTTGATTACTTGCTGAAACCTCTAGCAGAAAAGAATAAGTCATACATAAGAGATTCAATGGATTTTTTGAAGAAAATAAAAAACATTACAGTGGAAGCTGACAGTATTTTGGTAACTACTGATGTGGAATCCTTGTACACAGTGCTCCCTCACAATTACTGTATAACAGCAGCTATGGAGTCTTTTAAGAAACATAATCAGGGTACACAGGCACAACTGCAAAAGTTAAGCAAGCTCATTAATCTTGTACTGGACTTCAATTTCTTTACTTTCAATGGCAAACACTACAAACAACAAACTGGTATAGCAATGGGGGCTGTCATGGCTCCCAGCATAGCTAACATAGCCCTGGGCAAATGGGAGGAGGACTTTGTGTTAAACAGCACAGTCTACATGCAGGATATCACATGCTATTTACATTTTATTGACGATGTCTTTATTGTGTGGGAAGGTCACACCTTGCAGCTTGGTGATTTTATCACTTACCTCAATCAAACAACTCCCTTCCTGAAGTTTACCTCTTCCCATAGCTGTACTTCAACCACTTTCTTAGATATGCAGATTTCCAAGGACACCAACAATAACAGAATCACCACTGATCTATTCAGAAAACCAACGAGGGTTAACTTATTACTCCAGAGTAAAAGTCTACATCCTACAAAAAACAAGTATAATGTAGTGAAATCCCAAGGCTACAGATTAGCTCGAATTACCACAGAGATGGAACCATTTTTGAGAAACCTGAACAACTTAGAGAATGATTTTCTAGTAAGAGGCTATGAAAGTCAGATGTTAAAAAACATCCTGGAACCCGTTATAGAACTGAAAAGGATTGAAGCACCTTCACTCAACCTCCCCAGTAGAAAAATGTTAAGTAATCCCACAGGGAATAACAAATGCAAAAATAGCTGCATCCTGACATACACTTTGGATTATCACAGTATCAAAAATATTATTGAAGAAAACTGAGACATTGTCACAGGAAACCCTTTTCTGATTAACATCTTAGGTGAAGCCCCATCATTTGTTTATAGGAAGGCCAGGAATATTAGAAGTTTTGTTGAATTTAAACCTAGACCATATGAGAATAGCACTAAAAAATGTGAAACTAATTGTACATTTTGTATATTTATACAGCAAGGTGATAGTTTTTATTGCCCTTATTTAAAGAAGATCATTAAAACCAGTGCAGAGAGTGACTGTAACACTAAAAAAGTGATTTACAGGGCACAGTGCAATGAATGTGATGCATTCTGTGTGGGCAAGACTGTAAATAAACTCAAGCGAAGGATTTCATGTCATCTGTCAGAAATCCGCTCTGGGTGTAAAAATAATGCACTAGCCAATCACCTTTCTCTTCATAAAAGACACACAGGTTTTAAGTTCCAGATCCTGGATCGCATAGACATGGGTGATCTTGAAGGAGACATCCCGAATATTCTGGAGAAACATGAACTCATGTGGCAATTAAAGCTGAACTCTTTTAGAAAGCCTGGACTAAACTACTACTGTTCGATTAAAAGTGTACTGGAACTTAGAAAATTGCCACATTATTTACATGACTAATTGTATTTTATTTATTTTTTTTCTACAAATTGGTTTTAAATACCATTTTAAATCATTTGAAATTTAAGTGTATATTTTGTTTCCATCATCATACATATATATATATTTTTTATTTTTATTTTTTTCTGGTTCTCTTTTTTCCACTTTATTCAAAATGATATGATAGTAATAACAATACTAACTAATTATACAATTATATAGGTTTTTAGGGTTCTTGTACACAGACCTGAAGAAGTCTAGAAGGATGAAAGCGATCTTTGTTAACAATAGGTTATGAAAATAGAAACTGACTTTTACATGCAAAATGTATATGTATATATTTATATATAATTTTTGATCGCAAAATGAACTGAGGTTGATATATTTCCAGCCATGTAGTATATTGCCTTTTATAAAATCACAGACTTAATAATCTACTTAATAATTTGGTTAAATAAGATGTACCATTAAAGTTCATTAGGGCTATATATTATTATGACAGCTACTAGGTAGGGCAGGACCAGCTTCGAATGTCACACTGATGGGGGAAGGGATGTGAATTTAATATGTGTACCAATAACACTTTGTTTTACAGCACAACAAACCACTCCCATGCCTGACAAAAAGTATATATATATTTAAAAAGCTTGTGAGGAAATTATTACTCTATTTTTGTTTTACTTGGATCGCTTGTCTGTGTACTTAATAAAGGATTTTCAACTGGAAACAGACTGCCTGCCTTGCTTGGATTACTTTCATATACTTAGTAATGCTGTAGAATTATATATTTTCTATTATTACTTTTTGACTTGACAAGTTTACATTCGCTACTTCTACTACTATTGTCTGATCTGATTAATATACAGTGATTAACTAGAAATATATGGACTGCAAATCTTCCACACAGAGAAGTTTCTTACACTGTTTAGTATTAATAGGATGAATACAGTATTTAAAATGATGAAGGAACATAGAGTAGACATACTTTTGCAGGGCATATTTTCTTTGTGGAAGGAAAAAAATCTTTAAACAGAGAAGGTAGAGAATGGATTGCTTCTTTTGGTATTGAAGAATGCTCAAGTGTGCTTTTCTGGGAATCTGAGGTGGGAGTTATTGGACTGGTTTGTGATATAAACTAGAAGAGCAGGAATTGTAGGCTGCAACTACAAGACATTTGAGCTAGCATTATATAGTCATCTGTGGATATGAAACGAAGGTTATTTCTTAAGAATTATACAGGTATATATAAAAACAAGGAAATAACTGGTTTCAGATGTTAAGTGAAACTTAAGACAAACTGCAGGAAAAATCTGTAAAGAAAATAAAAAGAAATTACTGAGTTAATTAAATATTTTAAGTTCCTGTAATAAAGTAACAGAGATTAACTTGGAAATTAAGAGATAAGATATATAAAAGTAACAGGAAAGAATGCACAGATATAGAGTAGAATCTGGAGGAAAATGTGTTTGATAAGGAACATAGCTAATATATGGCTTTGTTATAACAGAAATGAGGTGCAGATTAAAACAGTGCTTTTAGGACTGGGCAATTACATTTCAGCAGCATACTGCATCCCAGTTGAGGTGAAGACTTTTGAATTATGTGGGTGCAGATTGTCTAATGGTAGCATGAAAATCTGCTTGTGGTATCCCAGTCTGTTTTACAACATAAAAAGGAGGAATGGGGTATGATTCACAGAGAATACCTCTTTTGTGGAACCATCTTCCAGTCCGCGTAAAGCAAAGTACTTCTCTTACTCTATTCACATGTAATTTGGACGAATGGATGGAAAACTGCAAATTCACCCCAATCTAGTATCCATGACCCCCATGAATGGGAGCAATAAATCAATGTACCAGCATGGTCTTGTTCTGCCTGCATCTGGGATGTTCATATGAAAAATGAAAGGGCCAAAAACTACCATGGGAAGGTAAGGCTAGGACTTTGTAAGATACTCACACAACAATAGCCTATTAACTACCCGTGAACCTATGAAGTCCAGTTAAAATAAGGACTATGTAGAGGTGAGAAGGAAGTTGGACTGAAAAAGATGCACAGGTTATTTATTATACACCACTGTGGTTGGTATTTGGTAAGGAAAAATATTATTTTATTTTATTTGTTAGCATTTGCAAATGGGGATTGTCCATCTGGGCATACATTGCCCCATTTCAGTGGAGACTAGGGGGAGAACAGCTCCAAGTATGATACACGTACTAAAGGTTCAAAAAGAAGGTAGGAAAAACTACAATAACTTTAAACAATTTAGGAGAAGGAATGAATGCAAATAGAACACAGACTAAAATGTAAACGAGTTTTACAAAAGACAACAGTACATAGATAAGAGTTTTATGTCATGTTAACAGCAAATTTGGCTACTTTGCTTTGGTAGTGCTCAAGGGGATTGGTCTGGGTTGCCTGGAGATTAACGAAAATAGGGGCTGCATACAGGACAGCTAGAATGAGAAAAACTGAAAAATTATCTTTTAGGTAAAGTAAGGTTTTATCCCGTAGAGGGTGCCAATTTTTGATGATTTTTTTCATTATATCTTTAAAATAGCAGTCAAATTTCAAGCTGTCATCAGTTATTACACCTAGTAGCTCACTGTCGGTACTAATTTAATTTTATGTTGTTTGTGGAGGTTAGAGTGAAGAGGGAGTTTTCAGTAGAGAGTTGTTTTGGAGTGAATGGATGAGGTTGAATTTTTTGAGGTTTAGAAGACATTGGTAATCGCACAGAAATGTTTCAGTTAGAGGTAAGGGAGTCCTGGGTTAGATATTGCAGTGTATGCATTTTTTATGCAGCACAAATCACAATGAAGTAGTTTGGATATTAGCTAATTTTTGCATGTTTCCATGCTGTTTGTAGAGATCATTCCCAAGTATGTTGAATAAGAGAAGGCCTATAAAGGAGCCCTGAGGAACACCAACTGTATAAAAATGAAAGGGGAAATGTGATGTGACAAGGAAAGAAACAAAAAGGCTGTTTGTCTGCATGCTGTGTACCTGTCAAACCAAGTGAGTTTGGGTGTATCTACATCTAGGGAGGACAGTTGTAGCAGTTTTGTGTGTGAAACAGTGGCAGAAGCCTTTAGTAGGTTACGGAAGACTGCAGAGACAGGTCTATATTACATCGACGAGCGATTAAATTTTCGAATCTCTAAAGGTCGACCTTTAGAGATCGAAAATTTAAATGTTCGAAGATGTAAAAAAAAAAAATTAAACAAATAAAAAGTAAAAGAAAAGGGTTTTAGCAGGGGGGCAAGCCCCTCTGCACCCCCTAACCCCCCACTACTTAAATATACCAACTCCGAGATCACACATCAGTGCACTATAGTGTGGAAATGGGAAATTTCCCTTTCCCTACACTGTAGCGCGATCTTGGAGTTGGTATATTTAAGTAGTAAACCCTTTGGTTTTTGGTTTTGTCACTTTGTTTTTTTCTTTTTCTTTTTAAACATTTTTGAACAATTAAATGTTCAATCTGTAAAGGTCGACCTTTATAGATTCGAACATTTAATCGTTTGTTGATCTAATATAGACACGCAGAGAATAAGTTCCTTCATTTCTGTATTGATCTATAGTAGTTATGAAGTTAAAGAGAACCATAGAAATGCTATAGTTAGGGTAGAAGCCATGCTTTGTTGGAGATAGAATATAATCTGAAATGAAGGAGAGTAGTTGTGCGTGGATACATTTCTCAAGGATTTTTGAGAGTATTGACACAATGGCTATTTAGTTGTAGTTAAGAACTGCAGAAGAGCCATTCTTATGTAAGAGTAAGATGTACGATTTTTGCATAGGTTAGGGATGAAAATTTCTTTAATGAATCAGTTAGTTAATTAATTATAGATAATGGGTAGACCAGGGCATCTGCTGCCATTTTGATTTATTCTCCTGGTAGATTATCTGGGGCAGCAGTGTTGGTTTCATTTTAGAAGTATTTTTATGGTGGAGATAGAGATGGGCTCCAGGAAGAATGTTTTATGAGAGAGTGTTGAATTAAAGGAAGGTTGTGGTAGTACAGGTTGAAAGATTTAGGAGAGGAATTACCAAGCTGATGATGTGCATTAAATTGGCAGGCCACGTTGTTTTGAGTTGATTGGGGAATAGCAGAGGGACTGAATTGCATGACTTGGCCAGGATTTAGTAGTTGGTTAACTAAAGACTAAAAGAGTATTTCTTTTCAAATTTAATCCTGTCTGCTGCTATTTCTGAGAGATTTATGCTTTTGAAGAGTAGAGTCTTATTTTTCTCCAGTCTATGCTTTGCCTCTGTGGTTCATACGTTGCTTGGTTTGTCTGGAGATCCAGAGTACTGGATTTGCTTTGATTCTTTTGTTTCTTATAGAGATACACACATTTAGAATATTGATAAAAGTGGTGCTGAACAGGGAGATAGTGTTGTCTAGTGAAGGTGGTAGTAGTTGGTTCCAGTTTATTAATTTTAAGTTTGAAAGGAAAGAATCTTTTTTTGAAGGTGACAGATCACAAGAGTGGTTGTGGCAGTGATGTTTACGGATATTGTGATAGTACCTTATAGCAGAGGAAGGGAGATGGTCTCATAGGGTGTTGGGAAGAGCACCAAAGGAGATAATTTTGTTTGTGCGTTAATGAGTAGCCAATCTTGAGGTGGATTTCCTGCCAGAATGATTATCAAATCTATTTGAGGGTATAATAAGCTGGGTTAGCCCATATTAAGTTTATCACCTCATTAGAGGTGGCATTGATTATAGTCTGTCAGTCAGTTATTTAGATCACCCATTATGATAAGCTTCTTGTGAAATATTTGAGGAAGCCCAGGAGAATTATTTTGCTGTATTTGCATTTTTGCCTGGAAGAATGTAAATTCCTGTTATGCATAGATGTGTTTATTGTAGCAGTTTTGTGTGTAAAACAGTGGCAGAAGCCTTTAGTAGGTTTTAGAAGGGACAGAAGTACTTCAGCATTATTTATTTATTTCTAGGGAGTTTGAGAGATGAGGAGTTAAGTTAAAGGAATTCTTGTAAAGTATAAACCATCACCTGCCTTTTTTCTGTGTAGTCTTAGAATATTGTATTCCAGAGACAGAATTTCTTTGTCTTTTATATGTTATTTTTAGCAAAGTTTCAGTTGCTACAGTGACATCTGGTGAGTGGTGTGCCTGCTATTTTATTCATAACACTTCTAAAATTTATATTAAGAAATAAGTAGGCTAAATGATCTAGTGTGTTGAGAGTTTAAACTAGAAACCTGGGAGTTTAATGTGTTGTGGAAAGGACCAAGGTTTGGGTGGATATCCCCATGCAGTTTGATAGTCAGGACTAAGTGTAGGATGGAGAGGTGCCATTTACATTTGGCTTTGATCTTAAGGCCTAGTTGTAGGAGTGTGGAATTTGGCATTGGATGGCTGATCTTTGAACAGGTGAGTGAAAGGTGAATGGAATATGTCTGGAAATATAGTGAAGCTAGTGTGGGTGGTGTTTTTGAGCATATGAGAAGGTATTGCTAAGAAAAACAAGGATGTGACTCGAGTAATAGAGATGAAGAGTAAAATGAGTGTGAGGGGAAAGGTATAAGTGGAAGTTTAAGTATGTGTAGTGGGGAAATGATTTTGGGAGTAAAGGGATTAAAAAGGGAGGGTAGTAAAGAGAAGTTTAGATAGTGATTTGTAAGACAGGGTAGTAAAGTTAAAATTAGTGATTTATTATGTATAGATATAGAGAAACTGAGGGTAGAGAAGTTTAAGCTGTATAGTGAGGGGAAGGATGAGAGAAATTATAGAGGAAGAGATGAGATATAATAAATATTAATCTGTTTGTATTATATGAGAAGAGATCCATTGGATTAATGGAAGAGGGAGATTTGCTGATGATTTGCTTAGAGGTATTGCCAGGGAGGGCTCTTAAATCAGTTCAGATATAAAGCTGAGCAGTATGGGAGGGATAAAGGATGCTAGGAATGTTGCTAAATATTAGACTGAAGTTGGGAATAGATGAATAGAAAGAAGAGTGATTCTGTTATAGTAGTAAAGTTGTTTGTGGAGGTATAGGGATTGGGTGTAGGTGTTAGGAGTGCAAATGGAAAAAAGAAAAACAGTGTGAAATGTGAAATGAATGGGACAATAACCAAAGCTGTAGGGTAGAACAACATAACAGTGAAATGAAAGACTTGAGTAGAAAATATAAACTAAAAGTAATGTATAAATGGAAAAGTATTGACAAGGGATAGGAGTCTGTAATGAGCTTATGTTCTTGGCAGTTGGCTAACATATGTTAAACAGTGAAATACAGTTGGCTGTATTACAAATGAGGAAAACAATTTGGTTACAAGTGAACTGAGAAAATTCTAGTAACAGAAACAAAAACTACGGCACAGAATAAAAGCATGCAATTTTAGTAATGTAAACAAGAAAAGACAGGGCAACATATACTCTGCTATGAAAGATTGAAGAGAATAAGGTTTGCATTAAAAGTAAAGTTGAATATGTGATTGCCTATGGCATCTGTGAGAAAATGTGTTTAGAACAAATCTGTTGCATCTGTAATTTATTATTTTGGTTAGAAAGTTGGGAGTTTTGCTGTATAAAAAGATGGGGGATAAAATGAAATATCAAGTCATTAAGATTCAAAATTAAGTTATATAAGGTTATATGGATTAATTAACGATGTTCTTAAAATATTGCAATTGAAGGACAGAGGGAAATATGGTGTGATTTATACATCATTTTACTACATTGCAATCACTTTTACTGTATTATTCTAACTTTCCTTATAAAATGTCAAAAGCTGTATGAAGGTTTAAAGTTATAAATTATTTTCTTAGCTTTATTAAAAAAGGTCATTATGTGATCTTCAACATCTATGTAAAGTACCACCAACTGAAGCAGAAGAGACCTTGATTTAACATCCAGTCCAAAGGACTGGACCTTAGGAATGCAGCGCTCCCAAAATTGAACTTGACCATTAATTCAAGTATCTAATGTGAGATAGCAGCACCCCCAGATACTGACACTTAACATCACTGCTGGAACGTGAATCCAAGTACCTAATGCACCACCCCCAAATACTGACATGTAATGACACTATTGAAATACAAATCCAAGTATGTAATGTGAGGTAACAACACCCCAAATACTAAAATGTAATGTCACTACTGGAACGTGAATCAAAGTATCTAATATGAGATAGTAGCACCCCCAAATACTGACATGTAATGTCACAGCAGGAGCATGAATCCAAGTCCTTAATGTGAGGTAGCAGCAACCCCAAATACTGACATGCAATGTCAATGCAGGAATGTGAATCCAAGTATTTAATGTGAGGTAGTAGCACCCCCAAGTACTGAAATGTAGTGTTAATACAGGAACGTGAATCCTAGTATCTTATGTGAGGTAGCAGCACCCCCAAATGCTAACATGTAATGTCAATGCAAGAATGCAAATCCAAGTATCTAATGTGAGATAGCAGCACCTCCAAATACTGAAATGTAATGTCACTACTGGAACATGAAGCCAAACGTCTTATGTGAGTTAGCAGCACCTCCAAATACTGGCATGTAATATCACTACTGGAATGTGAGTCCAAGTATCTAATATGAGCTAGCAGCACCCCCAAATACTGACAATTAACATCACTGCTGGAACGTGAATCCAAGTACCTAATGCACCACCCCCAAATACTGACATGTAATGACACTATTGGAATGCGAATCCAAGTATGTAATATGATGTAGCAACACCCCCAAATACTAAAATGTAATGTCACTACTGAAATGTGAATCGAAGTATCTAATATGAGATAGCACCCCCCAAATACTGACATGTAATATCACTACTGGAAAGTGAATCCAATTATCTAATATGAGATAGCAGCACCCCCAAATACTGACGTAATGTCAATGCAATAATGCAAATCCAAGTATCTAATGTGAGTTAGCAGCACCTCCAAATACTGATGTAAATTATTACAGGAATATGAATCCAAGTATCTAATGTGAGGTAGCAGCACCTCCATTTTCTGAAACAGGTTTCCTATCTATGTGAAGCAGAACCCTTCCATAACCCTATTCAGTCATAACCTTGACCAGTGTGTGGGAAATTGGAAATTCACTCCTGGTCTGACACCTATGTCTCTGATAGACAGAGGCATCAGTTAAATCGTGCCCTAACTAACATAACCCCTTAAAACAAACTGTAAGGTAAAATAGCACATGGGATACATTTGGGTTGCATGCCTAAGACTGTAAAGTCCGCTGTGGTCATTAGTCTAATTTACATATGTATGAACCTGTCAATTCTCATAGTGCGCAGTTGTAATCTTATGCAAAACTATCTTTGTTACACCAGAGTGCTGGTTCTTAAAGCAGATGAAGAAATAATCAAAACAAGTAAAAAGGTCTCACACAAAAGCTAGAAAGGGAAGAAACACAAAAAAGACCCTGGCAAACCAGAATGTTAACTGTGCAAAATCTTAAATTAAGCTCCTTTGAAGGAGATCCTAAGTATTCCAGCTATATGGCATCTTTATGCCCACTTGACATTTTACATTTTCAGACCAATAAAAGCAATTCTCTCTAGCTGTAGATATGACATTTTTCAGCCATTGTATAGGCTCATCAGTGGACAGTCTGGCCATTCCATGAAAACACTCAGCTTTATTTAAAAAAAAAAACTCCTTATGTCTACACCATTAGGGTGACTGTGGAATTTCCTGCATAAGTACCAAAATAGTAATGCCATGGTCACTTATCCAGGGACCAAATATGGAATTATTTGAATTGCTGATACATTGCACTTTACAGTTTTGCAAGAATATGAATGACAGCTGCTCTGTCAGAAGGGTTGTGCTAGCCTACATAGCAATGCTAAATTGGAAAATTATTATTTGGGCTTATTATACAATGAATCATAACTGTTATACTACAGCAAGCCTAATATTACTCAATTGAGGATTAGTTGGCATAATGGTTTTTACTTTACAGACACAAGGTACAGAGTTTGATTCTCATAAAAGGACAATTGGCTAGGCTTAAATATCCACAAGGGCAGTTAGTCTAGTACTTACCTATGAACTTATAAACTTGTACAACTAGTAGAAGTTTACTAAAGCCACATTTGCCAACTAAGTGAAAATGATAGTTAATGGAAAGAGCTGTAGATGATTGTAATGTGGAGGCACTTGCCACACTTTGTAAAGTAAATCGCACTTCAGTGATTTTCAAAGGTACTTACTAGACTGTTCAGTTTATCAGGTTATTAAGATAACTTGCCTTACATTCCCATGGTATTTTTAGCTCTCATATTTTGTATATGAATAACTCAGAGATGGGCCAAACAAGGATACAAGGATATGTTGGGACATGTACATGTTTTCCCTATACATGAGGGACAAGGTGCTAAACCAGGGAGGAGGGGGGTTCCCAACCATTCATCCAAATTACATTTGAATATAGTTAAAAAATAATTTTGATTTTTGTGAAACTGAAGATGGTTTGACAGGAGAAGTAGCTTTCTCTGTGATATAAACCTAGCCCCCAAACATTTTCTAGTTATTTTGCAAAAGCCATTGAAATCATTTAAGCAGGTTTTTAAGATATTATTGGAGTTGCGAATGTGTAATAGGTCTGACAGAATAGGGTCTGGTGAAGCTTTAAATGTGAGGCAGAAGTCACCTCTCAATATCCTGTATGATACTGAGAAAAGAGGTAAGACTTTGAGATGGTCTACGTAGTTTTTACAATGTAGGGCCTTGATTTCTTTTCTGAGAAAGTGTTGTGGTCCTTCCAGTTGTAACAAGTATTTGGACAGGTTCATACAGAAAGGGGCATTATACTCAATTACTGGCCTAATGAGTGCCAAGTACAGTGGAATGATTACATCCCTGGATCAGGATACAATACCTTCATATTTAAACAGTGTGATAAAAAAGGACTTCCTTCCAACAGTGGACACATGGTGATCAAAGGACATTTCATCGTTGACATAGGTTTCCAGATCCTAACTATGGCATCAATTTTCAGGAGTGTGTTGTCAATATAATAGTTACAAGGGGAGTCATGCTTGATGAGGGATGTGATTACACACTTCTTGGCATTTAGTTTTACCCCACAGTTTTCACACCAGCTCTTTGTAATGTACAAGGCCCTGTTGGAGGATCTTGATTTTCACTGTGGCGTTTATGATGGTACCAAGTTTGCAGTTGTCTATAAACCTGATCAACCACAAAGCATCAGCTTTGATCTCAGAGAAGTAAATGCCAAAGAGGAGTGGCCCAAGAACTGACTCTGTGTTCACCATTAGTGACCGGTCTTTTAGAAGATATAGAGCTGCCTACTGTAACTTCTTGGGTTTTATTTGTGAGCCAATTTGCTTTCAATGAGTTACATTAGGGACTGACATTTAGCTGGGAGAATTTATCTATGATACCTGAGAATGGGATGGTGTCAAGTCCATTTGTAAAGGTCTAGCTATTGGGTCTTTACTGTTTTGACCTCACTGATTGCTTCAATACATTTTCAGAGAAGTCAGCCAAGTTAAGTAGGCAGGACCTGCCCTTAATGAATACAAACTGGGGTAAATTGAGAGTTTGTACGTTGCCTATATCCTTATTTATTAATTCCACAATGATCCTTTCCATAGCCTTACAGATGAGATTGGTAAGGCTTCTGGGTATCTGTCTACCAAGGTCTGTTAAAACCCCACCTTTGTGCTGGGGGAACAGCTGTTACTGTCCTCAATTCATCCAGCAGAAAACCTGTTTTGAGGCTGTTATTGAATAACTTCTGTAGGGGGATAAGACAAGTCATGTTTCAGGCTGACAAGTAGGCATTTAGGTATGTTATCTAGCCTCAAAGGTGTAGTACTGTTGGCCTTAGATAGAACCTTGAGGACTTTCTCATGGGAGATTTAAGGGGGATTTAGTTGTGGGAATGTGATTTAGCACTTTTGGAGGAGGGTGAGATCTGAACTAAATTTGTCTGCTATTATAATGGTTATGTTGTCTGGGTCAAAGTATGTGATACCATTAACTATTAGCTCTGCGCAGTGCTGGGCATTGCTTCTGAGATTTTTAACATAATTAAAGAAGGCTTTGTGGTTATCCTTTGCCTGGGTGACTATTTTACTTCATATCTGAGTTGAGTTGATTTGATCAGGGTCTGGAGTTCTTGTTTAGTTTAGCATGGAGCATTTTTGGTATCTTAAGAGTCAGGTTTGTGATGAAATCAGGATACACAACAAAAAAATACAAGGATGATATAAAGGCTCCACAAACTTGAAAACCAAGTGCTGCGAGGTTGCAATGTATTGCTAACCACTGTATTACTGTGCCTCCTAGTTTATGTCTATGGTTTAATATTTTATATACACTTTAACAGCATTAAATTAAGTCAAATCATTTGATCAGTGTCGAACACGGGTACCTGTAAATCGGTAAATCCTGTACTACTCTTGAAACTGGAAATACATAAAAATCATTGCTTTTGTAGCACCTTGTGTACTCCCTGTATAAATACGTGAATGAGTAATGATGCGTCTGCAGTACAACATAAAGCTGTGGGGCTTGCAGTGTATATCTTAGATCTTTTCTGAAATAGGATCTTTTGTAACAGTTGTTATCTTTTTATTTTGATAAAACAAAATGCATGCAGTTAGGCACAAAGTCATTGATTCTACAAAAATCATAGCAGTTGAGAGGTTTTAATATTTCGAAGATAGCAGAGAGAGAGAGTATAGATATTAGCATATAAACACAAACATGCAGTATGTGAAAGTAAAATTTTATGTGGTGTCACACAACTAATAATGTTTTGAGAGTTTCAATTACTGCATGGGAAACTTTCAAGGATTCAGGGTAACAAATGAACCATGGTAAGTACCACAAGTGAAAAGCATGGTCATGTAGCTGAGAGGGAACACACAGCAAGGATTACGGGAAACAGCTCAACCATGGCTAGAACCACATGCAAAAAGAATGTTTATAGTGCCCATTGTCAAGTCATATGCGTTTCTCTCCAGTGGCATTTAGCAAACAGAGACTGCATATGTAAACCATAAGGAGTACCTAATGTCAGAAAGTTCTTGTTTTCTCCATTTCACTCACACACACACACACACACACACACACACACACACACACACACACACACACACACACACACACACACACACACACACACACACACTCTCTTTCTCTCTCTCACTTTGACTTGTAGGACATACAGGAAAGCATGTTGAGGAAGTAACTCTGGCCCTTCTGTTGGCTTATTTTAGCTTTGAGGGTTTTCTTTGATTAAGACTAGAGAAACTAGACATTTTTTCCTGACATCTGTATGTGGAAAACTGTGTGACAGGAAATTCTGAAAGCATCATAAATATGAATGCCATTAGTGGTAACTTATTTCTACCGGTCTTAAAAATGAGATACATTTGTAATATTCCTGACAAGTTTTCAGTGTTAGGGATGAAAACTGTATATGCACTATCTCCTGAAAAAAAATTATTGTAGACATTGCAAATGTTCTGCATGATGATATAAGCAGAATTTATCAAAAGATATTATGAATGATCTTGGTATTTAATTGCAAATATATAAAGGGTGATTAGTATTCCAAAATGTGCATGCTGATTGGATACCCATATAGGTGCCCGCTGTAAATCGAGCAAATCCTAACAGAAAGAAGTCCATCTGTTAAACTATTATTGAGTAGACAGACTTTCTATTAGGATATGCTTAAAAATGTCTTTCAGTATTTCACAAGGGACAGAGAAAAATGTCCAAAAAAACCCCGGACAATCTGCAAAACTCTGGACCGTTAAAAGGTATATTTACTGATAGTTCCATCTATTGTGTTGCTCTTGCCTCTTGACTGTCTTAACTGTTGCATAACATCCCTCATTTTCCAAATTCATTTTTCTGTCCTTCTAAACATTTAAATTTGTTGAAGTTTTAGGGGAAAAATAGAGAAGGAGCACACAGACAAAAGAGAAGCAGGCTGCTTCCAGAATGCTCTCTTCCCCTGCAGCTCCCTAACATTACCCTGATGCACTGTGTG
This sequence comes from Protopterus annectens, assembly GCF_019279795.1. Taxonomy (NCBI): domain Eukaryota; kingdom Metazoa; phylum Chordata; order Ceratodontiformes; family Protopteridae; genus Protopterus; species Protopterus annectens. Next base: position 135,728,949 of record NC_056728.1, read on the forward strand.
AGCATGGGAGCATACACATAGTACATCAGAAAAAAAAACAATGAACATGGAAGGACACTAAAGTGCTGCTACACAAAGACATTAGGTAGGATTCACGAACACCTGCACTAAGTGTACAAGCTCTGTACTCAAGAACGTCCCTCCACATTTTTGTGTTGTCTGTTTACTTAGAATGATTACACTGTGTAGACATACTCTGCACTTTGTGGCAACCATTATAATCCTCCTCAATATTTAAGGCTGCAAGAAAATCAGTAGGAAAACTAGCACTAGAAGGAAGAAGGTTGGAGTTATGTTTGTGTTGTCTATTCACGCAGAACAGTGTACACTTAGTGTAAGCATTCATGAATCCGGCCTATTATTTAAGAGAGGTAAACAATCTTTTCCTTAATGTCTTTGTATGATAGTAATAACCCACTCCCAGATGTGGGCATCACAGGAATTAGGCACACTTGGCTTTGTTTACTCACCCAGGCTTCCCCGTAATGATCAAACCACACCAGTTGGGAGTAAATCCAGTTATGCCCACATGAGTATTTGTCGAATTATACATCTGTGTCACAGGAAATCAGCAGCTTTCATCTTGTTACCTCATTCCTCTTGATCCTGTTAACTTCTTACCACCAGAACATTTTTTCTTAAATATACTTATTAGATTCATAAGCTCATTTTGTCTGTAGCCATTGTTTTCTCAGGATCGTAACTGCAGTGAGAAATGGATGCATCTTAATTGAAATAGTAATTTAGTTATCAACTTCGGTCTCATCTTCCCCATTTGTTCCATAAGGCCCTTCAATCCTTATAAATATTTATTTTTATACATTTCATAAACTAAGTTATTTTGCTTTACTCCTTGTAGCTAATTCCCCTTGTTGTGATGCTCACTTTTGACAAGTGCTTCCATCCAATATCCTCCAAGCTCCCTGTCATATTGCCCTCCAGCGGTTTAATACTGCAAACCCTACCTCATATCCCCTAACCCTCTCTCACTCATTTAATTGTATTACTTTCTCAATATTCTTTGAATAATATTCTTCACAAAATATTTGTGATCTGTTTCATGACCTACATATCCTCTACTCACATTGTTGAGCATGCAAAAACTCAGTGTCATCAGTCTTAAGCAATTCCAGTATATTTATATATCTATCCAACAATACAAGTATAGTTTGCTCCACAAACCAAACTTCACTTCTAAAATTCTTATTTCCATGAAATTCATCAGTGGTATACTACTACGGTGCCTGGCCTTCCTCTCCGTCACTTCCACACATCTTCTTCTTCCACATTTGCCATTTCGACTAGTGATTTAAATTTTTAGCCATCAGCATAATGCTATAACCTTTCCATGCCCAATCACCATAATTCACTTAAATTTCTTTTTAATTACCATGAATGCAACTTTAATTAATATCAGGACATGGAGCATAGTGGAAACGTGAAACCATGTCAAGCACCATGAGAATTCCTCAGAGAGTTGGCTTTTTGTATGTCTTAGTATGTTCCTATATGTTTGGATGTATGATTGGATGACCCTGTAAGATGTCCATTGTTACCATCCCTTGGGTATCACACAAAAGTGGCCTGCAAGACTATAAAATGTTCCTGGTGTTTCTGTTGAAGCAGGCCGCACTCAGATATAATTAGTTTGTGCTTAAAATATGTATGTAAAAGCATTATATTTGGTGACACTATCCCATTCTTACGTGTGGGATGCTGTGGAATTGTACAAATAAGTGCTCCACTGATAACTTGGTTTCCATTGAGGTGTTCAGTAGCTATAATGCTCACAAATTTATATCTTAAAAAACGTTCAATAAATGTATATATGGTTTATAAAAAGTGCACTGATGAAGCAGGCAACTCTCACATTTTTAAATGTTTTAGTTCTATTGCCATCTTCAAAAATATGTTGTGACAGAGCATATTCCCACATCTGTTTGTCTTTCTGCATTCTGTTTTGCAGATTCTGTGCCAGTGTTTTACAATTTATATCTTATTTTCATAATGCAGAAAACAAAAAAGGTTGAGATACATACCTTCCTACCCCGCAAAAAAAATAAAAACATATGAAATAACATAGTTGTCATTAAGTACGAGAACATTTCATCATTATTTGGTAATGTTTAACATTTTCAGTGGGTTTTTAGCCTGTTTCCTATGCTTAACCTCATGCATACATCAGGTGATGTTCCCATTCCAGTACATGCCAAATGAGCTCACAGTTGGCTTGCTAATTGTTTTTCAGGCATCATTTCTGAACCTTCCCTAAGTTCATGATGTGAGACCATGAAATTAATATCTTAATGCAAGGTGACCATTTTGTTACAGGACCTAAACCTGGACACTTGAGGGCTACCCCAGGAATCCAGGTCTGCAATCTCATTCTCCCAACCCCCATGGGAGTGGAGATAGGGCCGCCATGTCATCTCGTACAAGAGCCAACAGGTTAGTCTCCCGTCCTTCACCCGGCACTATGGGGATGCCACTCTGTGAACGGCACCACCCAGGAGTCAAGAAGCCACATGCCAGGAGGCTCAAAGCGATGCACATTCATCAGTGTCTGGCACCATGATGGAGAGAGACTGAGGTGTGCCACAAAAAGCACAGAGATGGGGAAACCAGAGCCATTTCCCCTGCAAGTTTGAAAGCCCTAGGTGTAAGGCAAAGGGGAGAACTGGTGTCACAGAAGTCTGGATGAGGGACTGTCTGAGGCTTTGCAGCCCAGCAGAGTTCCATGAGGCTGAGAAGATCCCCTGAGAGGCTCCAAGAGCACACATGACACTGCATGATTTGGCAGCAGTCAGGAGATATGTAACCTTGGAAAAGAGCTCTCTGTCCTGGGTAGAAGTGGAAGCCCAGAGGGGGTCCATCCCGATGGAAGTCTGGAAGGGAGAGAGAGGTGGAATGTGACTGGGAGAGGGCAGCTCCCACCTGGGTGAGGGGGTACAGATGATGCCCCCTCTGGGATGGAAGTCTGGAAGGGGGAGAGAGGCAGATAGTGGCAGGGATAGGTGAACTCCTGCCTGAGTGAGGGGGGGGGTCAGGGAGAGCTCCCCACAATGAAAGTCCTTAAGGGAGTGCTGGGGTGGACAGCAGCAGTGTCTAGAGAGCTTCTGTCTGGGTGACCGGGGTCAGGCACAGCCCCTCCCATGACGGAAGTCCTTAAGGGAGTGACTGGCGGACAGTAGTGGGGCCTAGAGAGCTCCTGCCTGGGTGAGCAGGGTCAAGCAGAGCTCCCCATGATAGAAGTCCTTGAGAAGTGCCAGAACAGACAACAGAGGGGCCTGAAGAGCTCCTGCCAGGGTGAAGACATCCAACTTCACTCCATAACCAATAGCATCCTTGAAAAATCTCAAACTCTCCAGAGCTGCTCTGAATAGGAAAGCAGGGGGACTCTGAAGCCGTTCATAAGAGCGGATCTGCCCCTCAGCGGCTGAGGGGAGTTCTGGAGGGGTGGATGGAATCAGAGGGAAGTTCCCCTGAGAGGATCCAAGGGCATGAGCGATCTGGCATGATTTGGCAGCCTGCGGGAGACATGGAGGCAGTGAAGTCCCCTGACATGGGGGCCCACGGCCAGGGAAGGTCTCTTGGCCAGGTCGTAGGGGAGGCCTGTAGGGGTAGGCCTTGACAGAAGTCAGTAAGGGAGCACCGGGCAGATGGGTGCGGGGCCTGGAGAGCTCCTGCCTGAGTGAGTGGGGTCAGGCAAAGCCCCCCACAACAGAAGACCTTGAGGGAGCTACTGATGGATGGCAGCAGGGCCTGGAAGGCTCCTGCCAGGGTGAAGGCATCTGACCTTACGCCATACCCAATGGCATCCTCAAAAAATCGCAAGGCATCCAACTTCACCCCATAACCGACGGCATCCTTGAAAAATTGCAAAGTCCCCAGAGCTGCTCAGGATGGGAAAGTGTGGGGACTGGCCGTCCCAGGAAGCCAGGTCCCCATTCAGACTGAATCATCTAAACTGGGACATTTCTGTGTCCCAAAGACAATGTTTGGGATTCCAGGACAGAGACTTCTAAACTGGGACTGTCCTGGAAAAACTGGGACAGTTGTTGACCTTGTCTTAATGTTATTCTGTTGCATTAGTTATTGCAACAAATGTGATTTTTTTAATAATACAACATATTTGAATTTGGGCTCCTATTGACATATGCAAAAGCAAAGGAGTCAGCTCTCTAAAGCAGGCAGCAAATTTACTGAAACAAAAGTACATCTGATATCTTAATAACAGTTGAACCTCCCAAAAGACCAAAGTTAGTGTTTAAGTAAAATGAAAACATGTACAGGGGGAAATAATAAAAAAATGTTTTTGGAGGGGAGGACAAGCCCCTCTCAATCCTATGTGAAGCTGTGCTTCTAGTTGTCAGGTCACTGAGATCAGAGCTTGGATTTAATCTGTAGACCCCCCCAATTATACTGTTATGTACAGCAAATCTGACCCCTCTCCTTTTGGTGTGTGGTAGAGTTATATATTTAAGTAGAATGCATATGCATACCACTGAACCTCTTAGCAAAAGAAATCTGGACAAAGCCAAAAGTAATGGGAGGACAAAGACCCAAAAATTGGGACAAATTTTAAATATTGCTCTTATAACCTTAAAAAGCTACTAGAATAAAATGTTTTGTGCTACCATGCATTTTCTGAAGGATATAAAGTCTGAAACTCATTTATGTACTATGTCTTGCTGAATTCAGTCCTCACTCATTTACTAGAAAACCACAAATTTTATGAGGAACAGACTAAAAATATGAGGCAAAAATGTGGACATTCTGCAAAAATCTAGACATTTGACAGGTATGTATATGTGGTGTTCATAAAGGTGGTTAGGTAGGTAGGCACAAGCACATGTCTACTTAAGATACACTGAAAACAGGAATATAATTTTCTTTGAGACAATCTCAGCAAGCAGACCATTATATTTGTTGCAGCATTGTTTGTAGAAAAAAATGTGTTGCTAACTGTCTGGTTCCCAAAAGGAAATGTCTTTAACCTCTGGCTTATGCATCCTCATGCTGTCCTTTAAGCACTGAAAAATTAGTTTACCTGTAAACATTTTTAGCAGCTATGTGTGTGCCATGTCCTGGCTAGTGTCCAAACTCCTCTAGTCTTATGTCCTTCTTAATCATTGTTGCAGTATCTTTTATAAATGGGATATTCTGCCAAGGTTAGCTGAATGTTGGGCCAGCATTTAAAGCCTTTGTTCCTTCCAAATGCCATACATCAGATGTATGTCATACATCCAAGGCATAAGGTAAGTAACTGATGTACAAGCGCCAAATACTCAGAACTTCTTTGCTGCCAGTCCGAATGCTGAATTGAAATCAGTCTGCAAGTCATTCACCACATTGGTATGGCTACTGAGCTTTCTCAAGTCATTCACCACATTGATATGGCCACTGAGCTTTCTCAAGTCATTCACCACATTGGTATGGCTATTGAGCTTTCTCAAGTCATTCACCACATTGGTATGGCCACTGAGCTTTCTCAAGTCATTCACCACATTGGTATGGCCGCTGAGCTTTCTCAAGTCATTCACCACATTGGTATGGCTACTGAGCTTTCTCAAGTCATTCACCACATTGGTATGGCTACTGAGCTTTCTCAAGTCATTCACCACATTGGTATGGCTACTGAGCTTTCTCAAGGTAAGTGCCCGTTTGGGGGTTTCACATTTGTTTCTTTCTTTGGTTTCCTATTTATATGTGTCAAACAGGAAGGGAAAATGTCATTGTAGGAGGCAGATTCCCTATAATGACAGACATGATAGGTGCCTTTCTTGTTTGGGTGCTACGCATGACCACACTCAGTTTGAGATTTACCAGGCGCTTGTACCAAAGACTCAACTGGCTGTCTATAGTCCATTTATATTTACCTAGAGAAACAGTTCTTAAAGCTTTTAGGTCAGGGTACCATGGCCTCTGAATGCTCCTGCCCTGATTTTCAGCCACCATTTAAGAAAAAAGTTCAAAAGACACAGATTGCATTTGTTGCTGTCCAGCTTCCTGTGGACATCTGTGTCAGGTTGGATGAAGACCCAGAGGACTATCTAGTGCCAACATCAGCTCTCTATGTTGTGACCCATTTGGTGGACAACACCAGGGCTACTTATCTGCATGTCCACTGAGGCTGTGCCTATGTCTGCTGCAGATGAAGAGGGGGAACCACAGCTGATTATATCTGAGGAGCCTTGCGAGTCACCAAATATGTGTTAAGGAGGAAGTCCCTGTTACCCTCAATAAATCTAGGAAGGGGTCTGAACCTGAGCCCCTATGTTTATTAGAGCTGATGTTCCCTTGAAAAAGAAACAGAACACTAACCATGTAGCCCCTGCGGCTAAGGGTCCACACAAGGAATGTCAGGATTTCAGTCATGATATTTTCAATGTCCTTATGGCTTTAAACCCTCCTCAAGGATTATCTGTTCCTACCTCTGTTCCCTGGTCTTCTACTCCTTCTAAACATCATAGGGACTCTAATTCCTCTGAGGAAGAGTTGAATTTGGACTCTGGTGAGGAGTCATAGACTTGCTGAACTCAGATCCATTCCCCTGTCACCTTCGGGTCTGAGAAAGAGGATTCCCATTCTCCTGATGGAGGATTTGACCTTTATGAATACTGTGGTATGTATGATGAAACATTTTAAATGGGATTGTTCCCATGTTTCTGACATTCAGAAGAGATACCATAAACTCTTACATACTGATTCTTCCAGACTTTTGGCAGCCCCCCCCCCGTGTTGGATTCTCTGTCAGACACCTTTTCTTTAGCCCCTGACTCCCAGCTTCCTGTTCCAAAGAGGCCTGATAAGTTCCTTAAAGTCTGTGAGACCCAGAAATGTTTGTATAAAAGTCCTTTCTCTGATCCTGCTGTGATTTCACTGGCCACTGGTAAGCCATCTAAATTGATGTCCTCCTCTAAGCTTTTACCTCCTGACAAGGCCAGTCATGCTATGGACAGGTGTTGTATACTTCTGTTACCTTAAGTTTCAGGACAATTAACTACCAGACCCATATGTGTAGGTATGTACTGGCTTTTCTTTATCAGCCTGGGAGCATTCTGGTGGGATAGGCCTGCTTCCGAGGCTAAATCTTCTGCTATTTCCATTTTGAGTTCTGTTTCTCAGGTTTCTCATCACTCTGCAGTTATGATGCTGCTAATGCTTCCTCTAGGGCATCGACATTAGAGTCTGTGATGAGAAGGTATTCCTGGTTATGCTTACAGACACTCACTGAAGACATTAGGGCTAAATTGCTGAATTCTGCATTGGACAACCAGAATCCCTTTGGTTGTGCTGGTGCTGCTGAGCCCTTTAAGACCCTAGATGATAATGGGAAAGTCATGTAGGATCTGAAACAGACCTTTTTGTCTCTTGTTCCTAAGTTCCACATAAATTAACCCTCTAAGTCTTCTTTTGTCTGTAAGCAGTAGACACAGCCTCCTAGGGGCAAGCCATCTTCTAAGAAGATTTTTTTCTGGCAAGCCTACTCAAGATTCTAATGGTCAAAATCCTTTTTCCCTAACAAGTTGTCTTCCATTTGACATTCACCCACTTCCACCCCTTGGCCAGATTCTTCTTTCCCTCAGGTTGACTATGTCCCTTCCTGCTTGACAAAATATAACCACAGACTCCTGGTTGCTTTCCATTATCTAAAATGGATATTTTATGGTTTGGTAGTCCCATCCTCCCTTCTCAGGCTGTCCTCAACCTCCTCCTTTCCAGGTCTCTCATTTTCCTTTGATTCTTCAGGATATTTTGGTACAGAAAGCCATTCACTTTGTCTCCCTTCTCAGATAGGCAAGGTGTTTTATTCCATGATGATGTTCATCGTGTTACCCTGCTGCAGTCATCACACTTGGGTTATCCTGCCGTCAGGCAGTCCCGCAGTCGGCCCAAATTCCAAAGTCTTGGTCCGGCGTCGGTTGCTGTCACTTCTTCCCTGACATCAGTGTGCCAGGGGTATATAAGAGGCATCTGATGCCATTTTCTTCAGTCTTTCTTGCCGCGCGGTGCCCGAAGCAGAAGCAGTTCGCAAGTGCCGGTCGGCCGACACCTGAGATTTTTAATTTGAATTTCAGTCCGAAGTCTTCAATAAAGCTAAGTACCCCGCTGGGGAACATTTTCTTGCCTCAGTCCAATGTCAGAAAAAGTTAACAATTGCATTTCTTGTGGTAAGCAAATACCTCTTAAGGACTTCCACTCCTATTGTATTCCTTGCCTAGGCCCAGACCACGACGTCACAGGTTGTCGGTTTTGCGCTAGGTTTAATAAACGAACTATCAAATGCCGTATTGACTTCGCACGGCATTACTTTGGTAGGAAATTTAATTATATCATGCTGTCAGAGCAGCTGACGACCGCCATTCATAAAAAATGCAAGGATAAAGACAGTCAGCCTAGGAATAAGCCAGACCCAGAGGCCTCAGCTGGGCCTGTCGCCGGTTCTCCGGTTTTCAGTGAGGTGCCTACGCAGCCCCTGACGACCGCAGAACTGGAACCCCAGACAGCTGCGGATTCCCAAGCGGAGTCTACTAGGCCGATGCAGCCATCTACTGACACTGGAGCAGAACTAGACACCGGTGCAGTGGCAACACCTTCGGTTGCAGAAGGTGTCTTCAGACCGACTACACTCACCATTAAATCTTATGCTAAGCTTAAAGCTCCTTTAAAACCTAAGAAAACTGTACATCAGTCTACAGTTCAAGGCCCCATGCCTAAGAAACAGATGCTTAAGATGGCTGAAGATTTGATTACCCTTATCAGGGGATCCCATCCCCCTCCTGATAAAAGACCAAGACAAGAGGAGGATTATGCATCCTCTGACCAAGTTTCTCTCTCCTCAGATTCTTCTGAGGAACAGGATTACACTTTTCCACCTTATGAAGATTCTGATGCTGAAAACTCTATTCCCTCAGCATCTCCCCCTGAAGACTACTCTTTTGGGGAAACTTTACATACCATGAGGGAACATTTCCACTGGGAAGGCCAGGATTACTCAGATTCTAAGAAACGGCTCCGAAAGTTCTTTTTACTACCCCAGCACAGACCTCTTGCTATCCCTCCTGTTTTAGATATTGTGGATGATGTTTACTTGGAGTCTAGTTTAAATCCAGACTCTCTACCTCCTGCTCCAGCCAAACCAGACAGATACTACAGAGTACCTGACTCACACAAATTTCTTTATAAAAGCCCTGTAGCTGACCCAGAAACAATTTCCCAGGGTCCTAAGGGAGCAAAAGCTTCTATGGCTAAAAATCCTGTGCCCTCTGAAAGGGATTCCAGAGCCCTAGATAGATGGGGAAAGAAAATATACACCTCAGCAACTCTGGCTATGAGAGCATTAAATTGCCAGTTTCACATGTTGAAATATCAACAATTCCTAATGTCTCAGTTAAAACAAAAAATGAGCACACATTCAGAACAGCCTGAATTCAAGGAAATGCAGGATCTGTTGCATGCAGCTGAACAGGTGGACAAACATACTTTACAATGCGGATTTGATTCATTGGAAGCTTCCTGTAGAGCAGCTGTTACTGGCTCTGTCATACGTAGACATGCTTGGTTAAAAGAACAAACCCTCCCTGACCATGTTAAAGCAAAATTATTGGATGCACCTTTACAGCAGGATGTATTGTTTGGTGTCAAAGCAGAAAAGGTTTTAAAGAAAATGGAGGATAAGGCAAAGTCTATGCAAATGGTCAAGGATTTTTTGCAGGTACAACCCCTTCGTTTCAGCAGAAATTGGCCAACAAAAAACTGGTCTTTTCCAGCTTCAGACAGATCACAGAGGGGCAAATACAAATGCCCAAGGGGCAGAGGTCAGTCACAGGGCCCTTACAAACCTCGCCAATGGGGTTCTGATACCTAGAAAAGAGGAGAAGACAGGCCCCAAGCTAGCAGAAGGCAGACACAATGACTCTATCCTCAAACTACCAAGCAAATCTCTCCTGGCAACTCCCTTGGAAGGAAAACTAGCATTTTTGGCAGACAACTGGCACATCATCACAAAAGACAAATGGGTTCTAAACATTGTCTCTCAAGGATACAGATTCCACTTTCATGCCTTACCAAGGATCAAAGGAATGCCAAACCTGCCACCATATCAATGGGCAGAGGCACAAAAACAAATTACAGCTCTCATGAACATGAGAGCCATTCAATAGGTACCTACACAGGAGCAAGGACAAGGATTTTACTCAAGACTCTTCCTAGTCCCAAGAAAGGACAAAGCATGGAGACCCATTCTGGATCTTTCAATTCTGAACACCTATCTGCAAGTACCAAAATTCAAGATGCTAACACTACAGCAGCTTCTTCCCATGCTGGGCAAGAATGCTTGGCTAGTCACTTTGGACCTCAAGGAGGCATACCTGCACGTCCCTATCAGACAAAATTGCAGAAGATACCTCTGCTTCATTGCAGGTTCAACGCATTATCAATTCTCTGCACTGCCCTTTGGCTTATCTACTGCGCCCAGGGTCTTCATAAAATGCCTGGCACCAGTAATTGCATACTGCAGACAAAGAGGAATTCAAATATACCCATACCTGGACGACTGCCTTATTCAAGCAGAAAGCAAGGACATTCTTTTAAAGCATCTGGCATTTGTCAAACACCTTCTAAGTTGCCTAGGGTACACAGTAAACTAAAAGAAATCAAAACTAGTGCCCTCACAAAACATAATATTCCTGGGTGCCAGGTTGAATACAACAGCCCAGATGGCTTATCTCACGCCAGACAAGTAACGACAGCTGTTTCAATATTTCAAAATAATGGCAACAAAGACCCAACTCCCTGCAAGAAAAATTCTGCAGGCCTTGGGATTCATGGCATCTTGCATACTACTAATACCATTTGCAAAACTGCATATGAGGAAATTACAATGGTACCTGAAAAGTGTATGGACTCAGCACAGCCACAGCTTGGAAACAATGATAACACTCATTCCCTGCCTTCAACAGGAGTTTCTATGGTGGGCACAGGCATGTCACCTCAACAAGGGTCAGCCTTTCACCTTACCCACAGCCAGACAAACTATGACAACAGATGCATCAGACTATGCCTGGGGAGCACACATGGCAGGGCAGTGCATTCAGGGCAAATGGACTACAGATCAGAGGCATCTGCATATCAATCAAAAAGAAATGCTAGCAGTACAGAATGCCCTAACAGCTTTCAAGAACCTTCTACACCCAGGACAACTAATAATAAAGACGGACAAAACCACAGTCATGTGGTACATAAACAAGCAAGGGGGCACACATTCCTACCCTCTATGCAGGCAAGCAATGACCTTGTGGAACACTGCACTGTCTTCCCAGGTTCAATTACAAGCACAACTCCTGCCAGAAAAGAAAAACACATTGGCAGACGACCTAAGCAGAAACATCATGGATCCACACGAATGGAAACTAGATCCACAAGTATTTGCAATGATAGCTCAAAAATGGGGACGCCCAAACATTTATTTATTTATTTATTATCAGTTTGATTACCGGGGAAGTCCACTGGGCCAAGAAGTGCCCATTTTCAGTGGAGGCCTGGGGAGAAAAGCTCCATGAGCAATACAATACAATAATGGTTGCAAAATACAATCAAAGGTTTCAAAGTGAAATACAAGAGTAGGATTTATATATTCAAGAATTGCAAAGTGTTATATACATTATGAGACAGTTTAACAACGAAAAACATTTTTTTTTCTGATGATTACAGTATTTACATGCTTGGAGTCAAATAAAGTCTGCTAGTTCTGGTTCTTTGGAGCAATAAGAATAAGTATGAGAGTATAGTGGAGTGGGGGTAAGGAGAGCTTAGTGGGGAATCCCTAGAATTTATGTGGGGTGAAGGCAGGAGCATTTCCATTTGGAAGATAGGTGTAGGAAAAGTTGGGTCTTGAAGGATTCAGTGTTGGGTATGGTCCTAAGAGAAGGAGGCAGAGAGTTCCATTTTTTATCTAGAGAGAAGGAGAGTAGAAGCTGGCCAGCGGGACGTTTGGGTTTGTGAATGGAGATTAGGTTTTGGTGTTCAGATCTTAGTGATCTATTTGGGATGTATGGAGGAAGGATGTTCTTTAAGGCTGGGCATATATCAGGGGAGAATATTAGTTTATGAGCGGTGGTTAGTTGCAAATAGTCTAGGTGGTTAGGGAGTTCTAACTATTTCAGAGATTGTAGGCTGAGGCAGTGGTGAGTTGATGTTTTGGATTTGGTGGCAAATTTAGAGATCTTATTATAGCAGGCTTCGAGCTTAGAGGTATTGGTAGCAGACAAATTGGTTAGAAGAGGGGCTCCATATAGAAGGGAAGGTAGGAGGTAGGTGATTGCCAGGGTATGCCTAGAGGAGTTGGAGAGAAAATTATTGTTCCTATATAGCATACCTAGCTTTTGGTGGGTTTTCTTTATGTTTTGTTGTATGTGAAGATCAAATTTGAGGTTTTCATCTATGGTAATGCCAAGGAGTTTTGAAGAGGGGACCACTTCAATGGCAGTGTTAGTTTGGCTTAGGACATTGAAAGTGTTTTTGTCCAAGGAGGTTACCTTGGAGGGGAGGAAAATTAGTATTTTAGATTTATTGGAGTTGAGTGAAAGGTGGTTTTGGTGTATTCAGTTCTCTGTAGTGGAAAAGGCTAATTGAGTTTTAGTCAGAAGTTCAGGAAAGTTGGGGGTGGAACAGACCAAGGTAGAGTCATCTGCATATTGGAAGACCGTGGTGTCAGGGATGACGGTGTGAAGGTTATTTATAAAGATGTTGAAAAGCATGGGTCCAAGGATGGACCCCTGAGGAATGCCAGTAGGTGTAGGCAAGAAGGAAGAGGAGGAGTTCTTCCATTTGACAGCTTGAGATCTGTCAGATAGGTAACTGGAGAACCAGGATAAAGTATTAGGGGAGAGATTGAGGTTAGTCAGATGATGAAGCAGGTGCGTATGGGAGATGGTGTCAAAGGCTTTCGAAAGATCTAGCAGTACTGTGGATACAATGAGTCCAGAGTCTCGTGCTTGATTGACAGTTTCTAGGAAGGATAGTAAGGCAGTTATGGTACTGTGGCCAGGACGGAAGCCGTGCTGGGTGGGTGTTAGGAGGTGATTGTGAATTAGATAAGGCAAAAGTTGGTGGTGGACACATTTTTCTAGAATTTTAGATATTGGAGAGAGTAGGGCGATGGGGTGGAAGTTAGAAATAGTGGTGTTTTTGCCTCCTTTGTGAAGAGGTAGAATGTAGGCTGAACGCCAGAGTTTTGGTACGTATGACTCATTTAAGGATCTATTGATCAGAATACTAACTGGGAGAGCAATACCTTCAGCTGCATGTTTGAGGAAGGAGGAGGGAATGTTGTCAGGGGCATTAGACCATGGCTTTAGCTTGGATAGAAGCTTTTTTATAAAATTAGTGGAAACAGGTTTGAGATGGAAATTAAGGGGATTGTTGTTTGGGTTGTTGGGCGTTGTGAAGAGGGAATTAGGTGGGTTCTTATTTGGGAATGTTTTAGTTAGTTTAGCCATGGATTCAGTAAAGAAGGTGTTGAAATGGGAGCTCAGTTCACTGTCAGATAGATTAGGGTCAGGGCAGGGATTGTTCTGTGATCTGGGATGGAGAAGGGCGTTGACCGATTTCCAGAATTGTTTTGGGTTCTTATTGTTGTCGGACTGAAGTTTATTATAGTAGTTTTTATTGTCCTTTGTAATAAGTTTTTTTACTTGGTTGTGGAGTTGGGTATATTGAAGCAAGGCAGAGGGTAGTTTATTTTTCTGATAGTTTCCAGGATTTGTCTCTGTGACGCATAAGTTGTTTAGTTTCTTTGGTCAGCCATGGGGCAGAATTAGCTTTGATTCGTTTATTTCTTAGAGGAGCTAGGGAGTTAAGAGTATTTATAAAGGTAGAGTTAAAATGCTCAACAGCGTTGTCGAGTGGGAGAGTGTTTAGAGATTGTCAGTTAATTTGTTTAAAGATGTTAGAAAAAATTAAGGGGTTGAAGTTGCTGAGGTTATGAGTTTGAATGTAGAGATGTTGGTGTTGGATGGAGCTAGTTGATCGATGGATGAAGGCAGGGAGATGGTCACTGAAGGTGTCAGGGATAGTGCTACAGAGAGTGATTTTGTTTGGATGGGAGACTAGAATCCAGTCTATGATGGACCCTGGGGGATGATTTTTGTTAGGGTGAGTTGTTGAAAGGATTACTTGAGTGAAGTTGAGAAGGTTAATGGATAGTGAGGGGGATGGCGTGTTTATTTTATTCCAGTCGATATTGACATCGCCTAGAATATAGGTTTCGTATTTTATTTCAGTTGAGGCCCAGTATAGAATATCTTCAAGGGTGGAGATATTGTTGCCTGGGGAGATGTATAAAGAAATGAAGCAGGTATTTTTATGTTTATTCAAACGGAGAAGGCTTGCTGTGATTTCGGAATTCTTTAATTTAGGGGTAGGGATTTGAAGAGGAATAAGAGAGAGAAGATTGGAGTAGCTTAGAGCAGAGCCTCCACCTTTTTTGTTTAAACGGTCACTTCTGAGGATGTGGTAACCAGGAGGTAAGATTTCAGAGTCAGTAATATGGGGCTTTAGCCAAGTTTCAGAGATGGCTAGGATGTCGGGTTGATTGTGATTAATCCAGGCTTGTACATGGTGAAATTTATTGTTGAGGCTCTGGGCATTGATAGTGAAGATCTTAAGAGTGCTAGGAGGGGAAGTGGGAGGAGAAGAGAAAGTGGGGGGAGTGTTATTTGTTTTAGGTGAAGAAGAGGGTGGAGGGAGGGAGTAGTTTGTGCTGAGGCAAGGGCCAGGGTTAGGATGAATGTCTCCAGATAAGGCTAGGACATTACAGGTGATAAGTTTTAGTCTGTAAGGTTTGTATAGTAGGTATCTGTCTGTGGTTAGCAGAAGTTTAAGAGAGAGAGTTTTAGTTGAGGTAGAGAATAGTTTGGGATGAAAAAGGTGCAGTAGGTTGGGTGGAATAAGGGAGGAGGATATGGAGTGAAAGTGAGAGAGTTGGAGAGATTGTAGATGGGTGTTAGGGATAGTTTGTGTAGGAGGGAGGAATGGCGGAGCTTTATGGGAGTAAGAAGTAGCAAGATACAGAGGTATTAGTAAGATGAGAAGGAGCTGGGGAGTTGGATAGTTAAGGGAGTTGGTAGGGCATATTAGGATAGGTTAGGGTAATGTACAGTGAAGAGAAAATTAATGTGGTATGTTAATTGAGAAGGGAAGGTCTAGAAGTGAATGGAGAGAGTTAGATATTGTAGACAAGGACAATGGAAGAATGAGCGTATAGAGTTATAAAAATTGGAGTGGGAGGAGTAGTAGTGGGAGGGGAAAGAGAGGAGGAGTATTCTTTGATGAGAGAATAAGGGGGAGGGGTAATAGTAAGAGGAGTATGATTGGATAGTGGATTGATGAAAGTTTAAGGGGAGGGGTAATAGGAAGAGGACTGTGATTGGATAGTAGGTTTGGTAGGGGGTGTTTGTTAGGTTTAAATGTAGAGGAGCAGGGGGGCAGATGGAATTTGGGGGCAGGGTAGGGGAGCAGAGTGAGCCCGCAGGGCGAACGGAATGGGAAGAGCCAAAGGAGGAGAGAGTAAGGAAGACTATCAGAAGAGAGATAGTCAAGGTAAGTTTTACTGCAAAGTGTAGGGTGAGGGAAGACTACTGAGAATAATGAAGAGGTAAGTATTTATGTAGAAGGAGGACAGAGACAGAAGGTAGGGGCTTATAAAGAAAAGGACAGAGAAAAGGCACTTGTAAGTAAAGAGTTAGGTAGTCCTGGGACAGTGGAGAGAATAGAGGAGAGATTTTGTGGGGCAGTATAGGGGAGAAAGGAGAGTGTGGATACAGAAGTGGTGACAGTAAGAAGGTAGGGGAGCGCCACCTAGAGGCTAGTCAGTGTAATACAGTAGAGGTCTGAAAGGGGGGATATCCGGTAAAGAGAGGTAACAGTAGTCAGGATAGGGGTAAATTGTAAGGTAAAGTAGGATAATCAAGCAGCAGGGGGGGGGAGTTGAGGCTGCTGGCTGTCCTAGCAGGGAAGCGTACTGCGACCTAGTTATTGCCAATTTAACTACTACCAAGTGTTAGAGCTGTACACATACTTTTACATTTAAAAAAATCCTTGTAGAGAATGTTATTCAGGGAGCGGTAGGCCTTTCAGGTAGTTTGGGATTGTCCGTTTATTGGTGGTACTTAGCCAGGGTGTCCAGGTGGGTACGTTCAAGAGGTTTAGGCAGGAAGGCAGGAGCCCAAGCTAAACCATACAAAGAGAGAGAGGAAATGTTTAAGCAGGCAGTGCAGACATCCTGAGGGTACAAGCAGACAATTGTTATATGTTGCGTAACTTAACTTGCAACTAAGGTAACAGGCAGCTATGATATGAAATAGCTACGCCCAATCAGTACCTTAAAGGTACAGCCAAGCACAGAAAGGAAACAGACATAACAGTTCCTAATGCGCTAGGTGATTTCAGTAACCAGACAGTTGGAAGTAATGTAAATGTGCGGATAACAGCTAAGTTAAAATCCTCATGCCAGCGCTGTGTTACTCAGCGACTGCATCAGGATTCCTATAGAACCAAACATAGGAAGGAATCAACAGCTAAAGTGACGAGTGCAACATTAGTGTACCAGCAAACATAACAAAAAAGCTTACAGTTTGAGAGCATCAGCTAGGAGATAGTATGAGAGACAAAGCAGGTTCCAAGCAGGTATATCTACCGCATGTTGCACGCTGCAATAAACTAAACCGTTACAGTCCCAAACAGTTATTACAACTGCGTGTTACACGCTAGAGTAAACCAAAACATTAACAAGTTACATTAGGTAGAACTCAGAATAATACAGTTGACTATACAATGTGCGTTACTGTAGTTTAACATCATAGACTATCTCAGTAGTACTGATTAGGTAGCATTGTAGTTTACTAGAGTAGCTTCAGAGAAACGACTGTCAAATAATTTAAATCCAAACGCTAATTCTGCTAGCAGAGCGCTTTCTGAAGTAAGCGTTAGCAATAGGGAAAACAAGGAGGAGTAATACATTTCAGAACAGCCTAAACAGTAGTGGCGTGCACATATCTCTGGTTAGCGTTTCCACTTCTCAGTAGATAACAATACAGAAACATATGCAATAATGACTATGGAACAAGCCCGTGTTGGGGCTAATGCAAGTTCCACGTACAAGCACTTACTTGAGTAAGTGTTTGAAGCGGGAAAAGCAGTGGATAAATATCACAGATTCAAACAGGTAGTTAAATAGTGGCAAGCACAAAACAAATATGACTATCGAACAAGCCCATGGAGGGGCTAATGCAAGTTCCGTGTACAAGCGCTTACTTGAGTAATTGTTTGAAGCGGGAAAAGCAGTGGATAAATATCACAGATTCAAACAGTTAAATAGTGTCAAGCTCAAAACAAGTAACAAAACATCAAAACCCTTAAAATGAATATTGCAATCCAAGACAGTTAATTTAGCAGTCAGGGTATTCGTATTAGCAAAAAAGTCCAACAAACTTACTATTAGGTGCAGACGCTGAAGCAAGGGAGCAGAGCAGCCGGGGCAGGACTGGGTAAATTAAGATGGCGTCAGTTCAGGAGAGGGAACTATATAGAGTAGGAGAGGAAATGGGCTATGTGGGAGGAGTGATGTGGGCTTGGGGGAAGGAGGGAGTACAGGGGGAGCAGGGTCAAACCGGAAGTCACCGGGCAAAAAACCTTGTCAGTTGAGATAGCACTGAAAGGAAGGTATTAAGGAAATGTGGGGAGAGTATGGGCTAGAGGGAAAGGAGAGAACGGAGGAATGAGAAAAGTGATATAGATAGAAGATTACAGCTGACAAGACAAGGTCAGACCAAGAGTGGTCTGTGTAAAAGAGTAGTTACAGGGACGAAGAGTAGAATAGAAAGGGAGCAGTAGAGATGAGAGCCAAAGGAGGAGAGAGTAAGGAAGACTATCAGAAGAGAGATAGTCGAGGTAAGTTTTACTGCAAAGTGTAGGGTGAGGGAAGACTACTGAGAATAATGAAGAGGTAAATATTTATGTAGAAGAAGGACAGAGACAGAAGGTAGGGGCTTATAAAGAAAAGGACAGAGAAAGGGCACTTGTAAGTAAAGAGTGGTAGGAAGTCCTGGGACAGTGGAGAGAATAGAGGAGAGATTTTGGGGGGCAGTATAGGGGAGAAAGGAGAGTGTGGATACAGAAGTGGTGACAGTAAGAAGGTAGGGGAGCGCCACCTAGAGGCTAGTCAGTGTAATACAGTAGAGGTCTGAAAGGGGGGATATCCGGTAAAGAGAGGTAACAGTAGTCAGGATAGTGGTAAATTGTAAGGTAAAGTAGGATAATCAAGCAGCAGGGGGGGGGGGGGGTTGAGGCTGCTGGCTGTCCTAGCAGGGAAGCGTACTGCGACCTAGTTATTGCCAATTTAACTACTACCAAGTGTTAGAGCAGTACACATACTTTTACATTTAAAAAAATCCTTATAGAGAATGTTATTCAGGGAACGGTAGGCCTTTCAGGTAGGTTCGGATTGTCCATTTATTGGTGGTACTTAGCCAGGGTGTCCAGGTGGGTACGTTCAAGAGGTTTAGGCAGGAAGGCAGGAGCCCAAGTTTTACATTTAAAAAAATCCTTGTAGAAAATGTTATTCAGGGAGCGGTAGGCCTTTCAGGTAGGTTGGGATTGTCCGTTTATTGGTGGTACTTAGCCAGTGTGTCCAGGTGGGTACGTTCAAGAGGTTTAGGCAGGAAGGCAGGAGCCCAAGTTTTACTTTTAAAAAAATCCTTGTAGAGAATGTTATTCAGGGAGCGGTAGGCCTTTCAGGTAGGTTGGGATTGTTCGTTTATTGGTGGTACTTAGCCAGGGTGTCCAGGTGGGTACGTTCAAGAGGTTTAGGCAGGAAGGCAGGAGCCCAAGTTTTACATTTAAAAAAATCCTTGTAGAGAATGTTATTCAGGGAGCGGTAGGCCTTTCAGGTAGGTTGGGATTGTCCGTTTATTGGTGGTACTTAGCCAGGGTGTCCAGGTGGGTACGTTCAAGAGGTTAGGCAGGAAGGCAGGAGCCCAAGTTTTACATTTAAAAAAATCCTTGTAGAGAATGTTATTCAGGGAGTGGTAGGCCTTTCAGGTAGGTTGGGATTGTCCGTTTATTGGTGGTACTTAGCCAGGGTGTCCAGGTGGGTACGTTCAAGAGGTTTAAGCAGGAAGGCAGGAGCCCAAGTTTTACTTTTAAAAAAATCCTTGTAGAGAATGTTATTCAGGGAGCGGTAGGCCTTTCAGGTAGGTTGGGATTGTCCGTTTATTGGTGGTACTTAGCCAGGGTGTCCAGGTGGGTATGTTCAAGAGGTTTAGGCAGGAAGGCAGGAGCCCAAGTTTTACATTTAAAAAAATCCTTGTAGAGAATGTTATTCAGGGAGCGGTAGGCCTTTCAGGTTTGGGATTGTCCGTTTATTGGTGGTACTTAGCCAGGGTGTCCAGGTGGGTACGTTCAAGAGGTTTAGGCAGGAAGGCAGGAGCCCAAGTTTTACATTTAAAAAAATCCTTGTAGAGAATGTTATTAAGGGAGCGGTAGACCTTTCAGGTAGGTTGGGATTGTCCGTTTATTGGTGGTACTTAGCCAGGGTGTCCAGGTGGGTACGTTCAAG
Organism: Protopterus annectens; assembly: GCF_019279795.1. Taxonomy (NCBI): domain Eukaryota; kingdom Metazoa; phylum Chordata; order Ceratodontiformes; family Protopteridae; genus Protopterus; species Protopterus annectens. Next base: position 135,748,567 of record NC_056728.1, read on the forward strand.
AGGTTTAGGCAGAAAGGCAGGGGCCCAAGTTTTACATTTAAAAAAATCCTTGTAGAGAATGTTATTCAGGGAGCAGTAGGCCTTTCAGGTAGGTTGGGATTGTCCGTTTATTGGTGGTACTTAGCCAGGGTGTCCAGGTGGGTACGTTCAAGAGGTTTAGGCAGGAAGGCAGGAGCCCAAGTTTTACATTTAAAAAAATCCTTGTAGAGAATGTTATTCAGGGAGTGGTAGGCCTTTCAGGTAGGTTGAGATTGTCCGTTTATTGGTGGTACTTAGCCAGGGTGTCCAGGTGGGTACGTTCAAGAGGTTTAGGCAGGAAGGCAGGAGCCCAAGTTTTACATTTAAAAAAATCCTTGTAGAGAATGTTATTCAGGGAGCGGTAGGCCTTTCAGGTAGGTTGGGATTGTCCGTTTATTGGTGGTACTTAGCCAGGTTGTCTAGGTGGGTACGTTCAAAAGATTTAGGCAGGAAGGCAGGAGCCCAAGTTTTACATTTAAAAAAATCCTTGTAGAGAATGTTATTCAGGGAGCGGTAGGCCTTTCAGGTAGGTTGGGATTGTCCGTTTATTGGTGGTACTTAGCCAGGGTGTCCAGGTGGGTACGTTCAAGAGGTTTAGGCAGGAAGGCAGGAGCCCAAGTTTTACTTTTAAAAAAATCCTTGTAGAGAATGTTATTCAGGGAGCGGTAGGCCTTTCAGGTAGGTTGGGATTGTTCGTTTATTGGTGGTACTTAGCCAGGGTGTCCAGGTGGGTACGTTCAAGAGGTTTAGGCAGGAAGGCAGGAGCCCAAGTTTTACATTTAAAAAAATCCTTGTAGAGAATGTTATTCAGGGAGCGGTAGGCCTTTCAGGTAGGTTGGGATTGTCCGTTTATTGGTGGTACTTAGCCAGGGTGTCCAGGTGGGTACGTTCAAGAGGTTAGGCAGGAAGGCAGGAGCCCAAGTTTTACATTTAAAAAAATCCTTGTAGAGAATGTTATTCAGGGAGTGGTAGGCCTTTCAGGTAGGTTGGGATTGTCCGTTTATTGGTGGTACTTAGCCAGGGTGTCCAGGTGGGTACGTTCAAGAGGTTTAGGCAGGAAGGCAGGAGCCCAAGTATTAGGTGCAGACGCTGAAGCAAGGGAGCACAGCAGCCGGGGCAGGACTGGGTAAATTAACATAGATCTGTTTGCAAGCCCCCACAACCACCAACTTCAAAAATTTTGCACAAGGACCTTCCATCCACTAGCTTGGAAAGTGGACGCCCTCTCATTCAGTTGGAAAACATTAACAGTGTATGCCTTCCCTCCACTGCCTCTTCTAGCAAAGGTACTGATGAAAGTCAGATTAGAGAGGCCACAAATGATACTCGTTGCACCAGACTGGCCACGCCAGCATTGGTATCCAATTTTAAGGAACATGGCCCACGGCCCACCATGGATTTTGACACAAATTCCTCACCTGCTCACCCAGCGAGACAATCAGATTCTACACAGCCAGCTCAAGACTTTAAACCTGGCTGCATGGAAAATTACCTAAACAACCAGCCAACACCTTTATCCAAAGCGGTTATGGATGTCATTCTGGAGGCCAGGAGGCCCAGCACCAGGAAAACATATTCAGACAAATGGAAAAGATTTTGCGCCTGGAACCAGGCTAAAGGCCTAAATCCCCTTGATCCAAACATCCCTCAGATTCTACAATATTTAACTGAGATGTTACACAAAGGACTCTCCTTTTCATCTATTAAGATCCACGCCTCAGCAATTTCAGCTCATTACAGCACGGATCCTCCTTTATTCTCACATCCACTCTTAAGACAGTACCTCAGAGGGGCTAAGAACTTAAGACCGCCAAGGAGAGCTCCAACACCTACTTGGGATCTCAACTTTGTTCTGGAAAAGCTTACATTGCCACCCTTTGAACCAGCTTTTTCAGCTGATTTAAAATTTCTTACATGGAAAACTGCCCTACTACTAGCAATAACCTCAGCTAGAAGAGTCTCAGAGCTACAGGCACTAATGGCAGTGGAACCTTTCCTCATTTTTCATCAAGACAGAGTCTCTCTATGAACTAATCCTCCCTTTATGCCAAAGGTGGTATCCAGTGTGGCCCTAAACCAAACCATTCACTTGCCCACCTTCTTCCCAAATCCCCAGACCAAAGAAGAAAGACTCCTGCACTCTTTGGACATTCACAGGCAATTATGTTACTACTTGGATAAAACTAAGGCTTTCAGAAAAACTGACCAGCTTTTTGTAGCCTGTGCTACAGGATCACAAGGAAAAGCTATCTCAAAACAGACCATTTCTAAATGGATAGGGCATTGCATAAGTTTCTGCTACACACATCATGGCAAACCAGTACCTGCTAACATTAGGTCCCACTCCACCAGGGCTACAGCTACATCAGCAGCCTTTCTCAGGGGAGTGCCAACCAAGGATATTCAGGAAGCTGCTACTTGGAGTTCAGTGCACACCTTCACCAAGCACTATCACTTACCTCTATACTCTAAGACTAGAGCTGGTTTTGCCACTGCAGTTCTCCGGCCTTTGGGCTGGGACAGAAAATAATTTGGATAAGACAGGTGACTGGAGGAGCCTCTGGACCACCCTATCTAAATCTGAATCTGAAAGTCTGGAGGAAACAGACGGGGGCCGAGAAACTCTCCCTATCGGCTCCGAGGTAACACTCGAATGTCGACTCCTGATCGGCTCCAGAGAAATTGGAGCCGAGGAAGACTCAACCAGAACCGAGACCCCCTTCGGCTCCGACAGTCCAGGAGCCGACGAGACCGACCCTGGAGCCGAAACTCTCACCAGTGGCTCCGAAACCAATGGAGCTGAGGCAAACTCAGTTTCAAAGTCCCTATCCTTCGGTTCTGAGACCAATGGAGCCGAGGAAGGAGACCGAGACTTAGATCTTCTCTCCTGCGGCTCCGAGACCAATGGAGCCGAGGGAGAAGACTCCGACATGGATCCTTTATCCTGTGGCTCCAAAACCAGTGGAGCCGAGGAAGAGGACACAGATTTGGTTCTTTTTTTCAGGTGGCTCCGACGAACTTGCCGAAGACTTCTTTTTCCTAGGTTTCGAGGAGGGAGATGAAATTGCTTCCTCAAAAGCTGGTTTTATCAAACCTCTTAAAATCAACTTGTTTTTCCTCTCCTGTAACACACGAAAGGAAAAGGCATGGCAAACACTGCAAGATTCTTGCAAGTGTTTTGCCCCTAAGCAATAAACACAGATGGCATGGCCATCTGTCAAAGACATTTTATAACCACATTTTGAACATTTTTTGAAGCCTGACGGCTTATGCTCTCTTTCTTTACCAGACATAACTGCCCACTCACTCAACACAAGAAGGGAGGGAGGGAGAGCTCTGACTAAAAAAAAAAAAAAATTTTACAAGTGATAGGGCCAAGGCCCTCTAACTTAAAACAGGCCTAGCCCACCAAACACAGGGAATCACACAACAACCAGAAAACAACACAATCAACCACAATGGTAGAAAAATAGCTATTAAAATAGCTGTTTGGTTATGAAATTTTAAATCTAATAGCAAAAACGACCCTAAAAGGCCAAAAAAGAAGGGTACTTAGCCACAGCCAAGTCGAGACCACGTCGTTACTTCAGAAGCGGCAAACGAGATCTAGGGGTTTGGGTGAGGTGCATCCTGGGATAGGGGGTTGGCCCAGCCAATGAGAGACTCAGTGCTTTAGTATCGGCCGAGTCGGAGCCGATTCTCGGCTCCGAGCCCATCTGTCAAGAATGTAAGCGAGATAGGATCACATTACATCTGTACTTTCCTGACTTCCAGGAAAGAAGGGTCTTGGGGGCCTATTCTGAATCTCTCCTTTCTCAAAACTTTTCTAAAGGCTCCATTCTTCAGTATTCTGTCTCTCCAGTATCTTTTCCTCAAACTTTCCTGGTGTCTCCGGATTTGAAGATGCTTACCTTCATATTCTCATTCACCCTGTCTTCAGCAATCTTGATGTTTCTCTGTTTCTTTCAAACATTGTCAAGTTTTTGCTTTGCCTTTTCATCTTTCTATAGCTCCAGTGGTCTTTACCAAATGTCTGTCCCTGGTGGTAGCCTTCTGCAGACTTCAGGGAATTCAGATTTTCCCTTATTTAGATGACCTTTTGATTAAAGCCCCATCTCAGCAGCTCATGCCTCGGAATCTGGACTTTGGTATGCTTCTTCTCTGCAGTGCAGGGTTCACCTTAAAACTGTAAAAGTCTGTTTTTCTCAAGACCAATAGTTTCTAGGTTGCAGGATTCAGACTTTGCCAATGATGGCATTGCTTCCTCCTCTCAAGGTCCTTTCCTTGACCATCTATTTTCAATCACTTCTTCCTGTATCTGTACATCTCTTTCTGTGCAAGGGAATTTAGTTGAGCTCTGCGGTTCATGACATCCACCGTTCCTATGGTTCCTTTCACCAGACTCCACATGAGGAAGTTTCAGTGGTATCTCAAAACTGCTTGGCTTCAGCATTGCCAACCTCTGGATCTTCCCATTCCTTTCTTGACTTGTTCCATTGTTCCAATGTTGGACTAATTAGATTTCCCTGAATCCAAGCCTGCCTTTCCAGGTTACTCTTCCCACTCTGAATTTGTACATGGATGTTTCAAATATAGGTTGAGGACAACATCATAGAACATGGAGTTTGGTCTCCTCCACAACTGGCAGACCATATCAACATCACGGAGATGAGACCTGTGATTTTGACTGTCCATACATTACACACTTTTTTGGCCCCAGGCCCTCTAAGAATTTTTACAGACAATTATCTTGGTACATCAACAAGCAAAGGGACACAAAGTCTTATCTTCTTTGCAGGCTGGCTGTTCAGGCTTGAGATTTTGTGATCTACCATCAATTGATCCTTTTGGTGGTTTTCATTCCCTCAGAGCACAATCTAGTGGCATACAGTCTCATACAGGGTCCGGTGAGATCATCATGAATGGATATAACGCAAGGAGATTTTCCCTGGACAATATACATTAGTGGGGTACTCCTCAAGTAGATCTTTTTGCCACCCCTCTGAAAAGATGACTTGCTGTTTCTGTTCCAGAGTGCCAAGTCCTCTGGTTTGGAAAGTGGACGTCATGTATTTTTCTTGGAATTGGATGTTTCTGTATCTTATCCCCACCTCTTCTGTTACCAAAAGTCCTGCACAAGATCACATGGAAGAAGTCCCACATCATACTAGTGACTCCCTTTTGGCCCAGATAGCACTGTTTTACCCCTTCTTTTCCATCTGGCCAGTGGCAGTCATCACAAGTTACCTCACAGGTTGTATCTTCTCACACAGGACAAGGGATCTGCCATGTGCCCTCACTTATCCACCTTTCTTTTGACTCTTTGGGTGATAGTGTTTTGATTTCTTTTAACACCACTTTTTTGAGGATATGCTTCAGGTTTTTCAGGAGGCCATGCAACCCACTACTAGAACATCCTCTGTGTCCCAAATGGAAGAAATGTTCTATTTGGTGTCTCAGGTATGACCTAGACACTGTTCCTGTGTGTATTCCTACAGTCTGTTCTTATTTGTGTGAGTTGCTCATGTCTGGCCTGGCATATTCTTCTGCTAAAGTTCACTTGCCAGCTATTTCTGCTTGTCTGACTCTGAATCCATCACTGGCTATTAGTATTGAAGTCAAGCAATTTTTGAAAGGTGTCCTTCATAGTAGGCCTCCAAAAAAGCATATTACTCCTCCTTGGAACCTTAATTTATTTCTTAAGAAATTGACTCAGTCTCTCTTTGAACCTCCAGTTTTGTCTTCCTTGCAGCACTGTACTTGGAAGAATGTACTGTTAGTAGCTCTTATTTCTGCCAAGAGGGCCTCTGAACTTCATGCACTCATGGCAGTTCCTCCTTTTTTGGTTTTTCACAAGGACAAGATGTCCCTTTATACCAGTCCTCCTTTTATGCCCAAGGTTGTTAATGGTTTGTCCCTGAATCAGACTATTTATCTTCCTTCTTTCCCCGTCTCCACATAATGGTAGTGAAATGATTCTTCACACCTTGTATTTATATAGGCAGCTCAGATATTACCTAGGCAAGACTGAAGATATCAGGAAATCTGACCAACTTTTGTTTCTTTTCATGCCAGTAAATTGGGTTTGGCTATTTCTAAGGAAACAGTCTCCTCCTGGATGTCTATGGCCATTTATTTCTGCTTTTCTTTACAAGGCAAGCAGCTTTCCTCTTCTGTTCATGCTCATTCTGCCTCTTTTGTTGCATTTTTTCAAAGGTCTGGATACCATTTTAGAAGCTGCTACTTGGTCTTCTACATACTTTTACTAAATATTGCAAGTTAGATTTTTTTCATCAGGGCCATCTTACATGGGTTCTGGAGGGTTCCTCTTGTACCTCTCAACTGTACATTTTTGCAGAATGTCCAGATTTTGGATTCATAGTTTATGGTCCATTTTTCATAAAATTGTGGTTTTCGAGCAAAATAGTGGTAAATTAAAGACTGAAGTTAGAAAATAATGACTGACATTTGAGTTTCAGACTTCATATCCTTCAGCAAATTCCTGTTAATGCAAAACCTGTTATTCTATCAACTGTCTAAGCTTATAAGAGCAATATTTAAAAATTGTCCCTATTTTTGGGCCTTTGTCCCACTTTTATTTATGGCTTTGTCCAGATTTCTTGATCTAAAAGTTTGAGAGGTATGGTTCCCCTGTGTCTTCCTCTTCCATCTTTCCAAATAGCTTTGGTATTCTAACATCTGTGAAGGGTATCACAACAGTGATAAGGAAGGACATAGTACAATTGTATAAGAAGTTACCATACCAGTAGATGTCCTACTTGCCACTGTTGCTGGATTCTGTCCCTCCCTCCCTCCTTCTCCCTGTTATCTTTTGATGCCTTCTCTGTCTGGCTGAGGGGGTCTCTGTCTTTATTTCTTTCTCTCTTTCTTTCCTTCCTGGATGTACATGCTTTTGCTTTTCCTTTTGGGTTGCTGTGGTTCTTTTGGGACTATTCAGTTCTGAGGATTAGGTGCGTGTACATCACTTGTGTATCTTATGCTTTGGATGTAGAACATGCATCTGATGTACAGCGTCTGGAAAAAGCAAAGGCTTTGGTATGCTGGCCAGACGTTTAGTTGTCCATGGCAAGGTATCCTATTTGTAAAGGACATCAACTGTTATGATAAGTTCTAACACAGCTTTACTTTCTCTGCAGATGTGTACCAAGGAAATTAGCATGGATATCCTTCTTAAAATGTACTATTCAAAGAGCAGAACAATTAAGAAATAATGCATTAAAAATATTCAGAGGAGTACAAAACTAATGGGAAATAAAAATGCTAATAACATGCCTGAATCTGAAAAAATGGGCCACTTGAATCAGAATTGTACTCTCTCAAAAAATAAATAAATAAATAAATAAATATTGCCATTTAGGCTTAGCAGTAGTATGTGGTGAGTGACAGGTAAAGTACAGTGCATTTGTATATCTCTTATATTAATGTGTGCTGTAAAGAAATAAAAACAGTAATAAGAGATTTGTGCAACAAATTGTTTCGGACAAGACTTGGTTTGCATATTATTTTAACCCTTTTGCTGTGATTCAGCAATTTGCTTGCCACGTTTTATATAGTCTACTGTCAAAGCTGAAAAAAACCCAGCACAAATATATGTAGTAAACAGAATAGAAATGTCATTGTTGTTATCAGTGAACCCAGATCAGTAAGCAGGATGTAACTAATCTCCTATCCATTTCCTTTAATTTACAAGTAAATCTAAAAAGTCCATGAAAACATATTGATGTAGAATGACTTCCCAGTATTGTTTATGTTTCAGAAAAGGAAATAAGCAACCATTATAGAAAAAAATGCAGAACACCAAGGGCTCAAACTTAATTCTGATAACACAGTAAGGGTGTATCAAAAACGGACAGCAACCAATCGTTAAACCAGTACTAAAACAACATAAAAAAAACATCCAAGGAAACGAAGAGTTCTGTTCTGCTTTTTGTTGCTTTACATTGCCTTCATTTATTTGGTTTACTATCTATTTGTTAGATTAAAAGCAGAACAGAATGCTTCATTTCCCTGGATGTTTGTATTTTATGTTGTTACAGTAAGGGTGTATAATTATTAGCAGTCAGTTAGTAGGTTTCTGACAGCATTTACAGGTCTAAACTCCCCAACTTTACTGCCTTATCTGTCTTCTTCTCTGGACCATTTTGATATCTGCAGATGCTAATATATCTTGAAGAGTGGTATACGAAACTTTTGTAAAGGGTCAGGTTTTGGCTGTATGGTTTTTTTGGATCATAGAGTCTGTACAGCCCCGAAGCTCCATGTAGTCATGTGTAGGTCAGTACTACATTTTTCTGGCACACCTCCTGTGCAGTCCTCATTATACTCACTTTATCCTAAGGGGGCTCTCACATCTGTGTAAATGATGTAGGTGATAGTCCGTTGACCATTAATTATATTTTGTTGACTTGGTAACCCTACCAGAAATAAGCCCTTTTCCAGAGGGAACCAAGGAAATAAACATTTATAAACATATAAGTTCATCATTTTAAGCCTAGCCAATTTCCCTTTTTATGCTGGAAATAATTTTTCCCATTTGGTTATAGATTGGCCCTACCCATCCCATGGTCGATAATTATATATTACCCTAATGAGAATAACTGGGGTCATGCCATAGATAATTTGAGAGGATCTATGCATGGGATAAAGCATTTAGGAGCTGTTGTGTAAATTAGTAGTGCAGGAAGCAGTCCTGGGTTACATTTTCTGTTTCCTATCCATGATGCACTAAAACATGGACAGGGATGCACCTTGTTTTATGTGAATAGGAAGTCCATGCCAAAGCAGTGGTGTCCTCTACAGAATATACCTGTCTTTCCTAACGGTTCTGTTAATGCTGCAGAACAGGTTTAGATCCCTCGACCAAAAAGTTCGGATGCATTTGACTTGCTGATGTGCAGTAAATTCATCAGTTATGGGTCAAAGGATGCCTTGTATGCCAGACACAGGTCACCTATTAGTAGTCTGTCGGATACCAAGTATAGTGCAGGATTTTAAATCTGGCCATGGAGAACATGTAAAGTATCTCTGTGGCCGTTCCAGTTGTTGCATGTATTTATTTATATGCAGTTATACAGAAAATAGAAAATTATTACATTAACATTAAATCATAACATTTACAGATTGATGGCTTATTGAAATTTACAGATTTCAATAAGCACAGGCATTTGTGCAGGGTACACAGCATACACTTTATAGATTAGTATAAACATAGGCAGTTATGTCAAAACTTCCCATATTAATTTAAATTAATTAATTTGGTAATTGACCCATATAGCCAAAGGGCTACTGTGTCAGTTGTGTAGCACACCTAATACAGGCAATAATTAGCTACTGTCAGATGGTACATGCTCTGCTCATAACAATGAACACATTAGAACTTTACATTATGTGCTTATGTGATCAATAAGGGAGAATGAATGGAAGTGGTGATCTTTGGTAGATGATATCTCACCGTGGAGTTTTGCACGATGCTGGTTATTTGAAGAATTGTTTTACTTTGTTGTTAAAATGAAGTTGTGTTCTGATTTGTTTATAATTGCATTGGTAGTAGCTTCCATAATATTGACAAATGACTGTCTCCAGAGTTATTTGTTTATTATTGAATTATATATATGTGGGTAATAAGTTATCAGCCCAAAAGTCATTTTAAGCCTTCCTAAGCTTACCATAAATTTAACAAAATATTGCTGATGTGTCAATTTTACGGTTATGGTATAGGCTTGTAAACATTACTCATTCACAGGCTGCCCTTATCCAGTAGGGTCATAGGTGCAGAACCAGGGGTAAATTTGCAATTTGCGATCCATTGGTCCTAAGTTACATTTGAATAGTGTTATAGGTGAACTTTGCTTCACACAGATGAGAAGCCCATTCCAGAGAAGGAGTAATCTTTGTGACACACATCTGTCCCTTCAACATGTCTTATTTATGTCACATATGAAGTCTAGGTCCTTAGAACAGATATTTCTGATGCTGTTTGTTTTGTGGATGCCTTGTTGGCAAACTCATAGTCCTTATGAGACCGAGCACTGGGGTAATGCTTTGAGATGATCAGCATAGAACTTGTTTGCCCTCTGTATTCTTTTTGTGAGGAACCTCTGTGGTTCCTCAAGCTGTTTCAACTGCCTGGTCAGGTACATGCTGAAGGATGCAGTGCAGTCAAAGACTGGTCTGATAAAGAGCTGAGTACAGCAGAACAGTGACCTCTCTGGACCTGGATGCCATGCCCTTATATAAGTTGTTCTCACCACAGTAGACACATAGTGGTCAAAGGTCAGGTTACTGTCGACATGCGATCCAAGGTGTCTAACAACTGGGCCTACTTTTACGGCTGTATTATCAATATGGTAATTTCCAGGAGTGGGTGTCTTTGCAAAGGGTACTGTTATGCATTTTTCCACAATGAGTTTTAGTCCATAGCTCTGGCATCAGTTGTTTGTCTGTGTTAAGACTCTCTTGAAGGGTACCTGTGTCTTTAGGCGATTTGGTGACCACTCACAGTTTGCAATCATCTTTAGACTTGGTCAGCCAAAGTCCCTTGCTGTTTGCCTTAACTTCAGAAAAGTAGATGCCAAAAAGGAGAAGCTTGAACACCAATCCCTGTGGGACTCTGTACTGACTGGCTTCTTTGTGGAGCCGGATTCCCCTTTCCTAACTTCATGTCCTATTAGTGAACGAGGTGTCTGTCCATTGGGTGATATTTGGCTTTATGCCTAAGTTTATTTATTTGCCATTCTTTGACCAGATAAGAGGCTGGTCTGTTGCTCTTTCTCACCATGACTTGGGCTTGATATAACAAACAACATAACTGAAGTTAACAGAAAAGAACATAGTAAAATTGAGGCAGTTAGCAAACAATTTAGCAATGCAATATGGAATAAATAGAACAAACATAAATCATAAGTAGGTACAAGTTGTATACATTATGTACAGCTTGATATAAATGTATTTTGGAATGCATTGAAGGTTTATAAATAGGTTATACATTGTCTCTTTAGACTTCCAGATGGTTTCATCAACAAGATGTTTTAATAATGCCTTCTTGACGTCTTTCAGTGTAGATGTTAATGTGATTCATTAGGTACATGATTCCAGGAGGTCCTAGTCATTTAGAAGCATTTGCGCCTGTTTTAATTTTGAAGAGTGGCCTGATTAGTGTTATATAATCATGATGGCTGTTCCTTATGGAGTAAGTTTGTTCCCTGAATGCTATTAAGATCTAAATGGCAGTCAGTTTGTTAGTTTTAATACTTTAAAGAGAAGACAGTTAACTGGAAAGGAAACCATATCAGTTATGGGTAGCCTGTATAAATCCTTTATGAGATTACACTGGTGTGGATCGTAATACATTTTATCAGTTGCCGTCCTGGTTGTTGGTGGTAGTTAATGAGAGAACCTATAACAAAGCATTGTTCATAGTTGGTTACTACACATAAAGACCAGGAAACCATTAAGGAGCCTAACACAAATTCCCAATTGCTACAAAGCACTGTATGGTTGAGTGACTTGCTCAAGGTCACACAGGAGGTAAATGACGGTGGAAAGATTCAAATCGCGCACCTTTGGCAAAGGACAAAGCTCATAAACAAGTCAGAGTTTTAGTCTTCTGCATTATCTACCAGATGAGCTTGAGTTGTGAAAACACTTTATTTGTAATGTTGTCATTGTGGGTTGTGAAAGTATGAGATTGATCAAGAGTTAATCCTAAGTATCTGCATTCAGAAACATTAGGGATTGTGTTACTTACAGTGCCTTTGAGAAGGATGAACACTAAGCTGGAGAGAAGGGGGAGGACAGTGAATAACATCACATTTGTTTTTGTTGTATTGAGAAGAAATTTGTTAGTGGCTGTCCAAAGAAATAGTTTAAAGACGTTTGTCTGTAGTTGTGCTCGTAGGTTTTATAGGATTTACTGGATTATAAAAGTAATATGTCATCAGCATATGGAGTGAGATTGAGACTAGGTTGTTATATCATTGATAAACATAGAGAGAAGCATTGGGCCAACAACAGATCCATGGAATACTCCAGTGTTGAGTATAACTTTTACAGAGTATTGGTTGTTAGCATAAAACTGGAAGGATCTTTCTGTGAGCTAATAATTAAACCATTTACAATAGTGGCCAAAAAATAAGGCCACCAATTGTTTTTCAACAAAATGGCCTGTAATGTTCACAATATGTTAATTTTATGTTATGTATATATATATATATATATATATATATATATATATATATATATATATATATATATATACATTCTTCGCTTTTTAGAGTATCTTTGTTCCTTTTTACACAGTTTTGCTTATCTGCAATGATTTTTACCGAAAATTGTATGAAAACTGATAAATTTATATATATGATCTGTATTGTTTAGAATGGGTAGAAAGCATGATTTAAGTGACTTTATAAAGAGAAGTTAATACACTGCACTCTGAAGGCTACCCCCAGTGTGATATTGCTAAACGTTTGACTATTTTGTAAAAGTGGAGCACAAAATGCTGTTCATTTTGGTGGTGCAACACATCATGCTAACTGTGGCTCTGATCGCAAAACATCACTCAGAGAAGACAGATGTCTAAAGAGCATTGTTACATCAAGTCCTCACACTTCGTCTGTTTGACTAGCTCATATGGCTAAAGAATGGGGAATTAATACCAGTTCCAGAACAGTCAGATGATGTCTAGCAGAAGATTTTAATCTGGTGGCCAGAAGATGACAAAGAAGCAGCTTCGAGATGGGATAAAGCCTTCCCATGCCTTGAAAGATAAGTCTGCAAAGTGGTGGGAACAAGAGTTATTTACTGATTAAAGTACATTTCAGCAAGTGTGAAGGTCAGGCTACAATTACATGAGATGTCCTGTTGATGAACGCCTGAATCCAAAGTATACAATTAAGACAGTCAAACATCCTCCATCCATTATGGTATGGGAAGTCATCTTGGTGAAAAGGCGCTACGGAATTCACATATTTGACAAAAGTGAAAAAGCAAATGCTATGAAGCATATTTCTGTGCTGAACTCAAAAGTAAGACTCCATATGAACATTTCTGGAACAACAATATTTCAGCAGGATTTGGCTCCATGCCATACTGCCAAGACAGTCAAGAAATGGTTTGCTGACAACCGCATTCAGCTCCTTCCAAACTGGCCATCAAATTCGCCAGATCTCAGTGTCATAGAAAATTGCTAGAATATCATGAAGAAGAAAGTGTCAGCACATTAGCCAACCTCAGAAAAGGATGTAAAAGATCTCATCAAACACGTTTGGGTGACAGATCACGTCGGAATACTGCAAGTCACTGGTTCACAGCATGCCATCTCGTATCAAGGCTGTGTTAAAGAATAAGGGAAATCCTACCAAATATTCACTGTTAGATGTGTAGAATTTTTGTTTTTCAATAAGCATTTGCTTGTCAGGCTGAATGCGCTACAATAATTGTTGTCGTAATGCAAAAATAAAAGAAATGGGCAATATTGGTCAAAAAACTGTAATGGTGTTTTCACTGAAGTTATGCCTTTTGACGTTTTGTAATAATATTTTATGGTTGACAGCCTTGAAGCACAAATCAGATATTCAAAGAGCTCTGCTATGATAAGTTAATCATTCATATTACAGTAAATACTATTGGTTGAAGAAAATAGTACAGTAGAGGTGCTAAAGGCATTGCAGAATCCATGTTGGGATCTGAAAGTAGGCTGTAGCTATTAATGTGCTTAAGTCATTGATTATATGGCAGATTTTCAAAACAGTCTTTGGGAAGGGGGATCTAAGAAAGGGGAATAATTAAATGTTTAAATAAAGTTGTTATATAATACCTGATGTAAGTGAGAAATTACATATGCGGATATGTGGTTTGGCAATATAATCAGCTGCTTTTCTGAGGAGTGTGGGATGAAGGACAATGAATGTGACTGAAGTAGAATTTAGGCTTTGCAACATTTTTTTTGTTTCATTGGAAGTAATTTCCAGGAAGTAGAATATGGATTACCCACTCATCTAGTGGGTCGAACTGAGTTGTGGTCTCCCCTTCTGCTTCTTGTGGTATGGAAGTTAGAGTGTTAAAATTATCAGCTATTTAGTCTGTACAAATGACTTAAGGAAGGCTTTATATCCTTTAGTGAAGTTTATTTTAAATTTTGGCTAAGGAGAAAGAAGTAGAATGGGGGGATTGAGTCATGGATTCTGTAAGATGATTTACTTCTTTCCAGAAAAGTTTAGGTTTAGTAGTAGAAGCTAACTGCTTATGTTGAAATATAGTGCTTTAGCTGTGTTTGTTGCTATTCTGGTGCTTTTTTTTTTCTTAAGATTAAGGTATGTTGGGTGAAGATGATGTTTCCTGGATTTTCTTTCTAGGTTTTCCAGGCACTGTGTCATTCCTTCATTCTAGTTGCAAAGTCTGACTTAGCCAGCAGCATAATTTTCCTGTGAGCCTGCTATGAGTAGTAAGAAGTAATGAATTTTGTATATCTGATAGGATTCAGGTGAATACGCAAGAGCTGTGGTAGGGTGGGCCAAGAATGTTGTAGAGTGGGAGGCCAATCTGTTTCTGCAGTATCGAATTCAATGTGTGGTATTTATGTTCTGGAAATGGTCTCCTACAACAACTTGAGGGGGTGTGGGATTTTCAAGTTTTGAATCATCATAATCAACCCTATTTTTCCCTCATTTTCATCACAGGGTCAGGGTGTTGTGTCAAATGTCACAATCTCTGTCTATTCTATACCACTCAACTACCTTCTTTGGCACTCATGCCTGACTGTTGCAAGTCTTTTCTCACACAATCCTTTCATCTCTTTCCTGGACACCCCTGTTTCCACTTGCCTTTTTCCTGTCTGTCTAAAATCTTCTTTACCTGATTGTTTTCTGCTTTTCTGCACATTTACCCAAACCACCATAATCTGTTCTGTTTGATGTTTTCTGCAATTGAATCTACTTTATCTTCTGCTCTTATGTCCTCATATCTTCATCTGTCTCACAGTGTAAATCCTACCACCCATCTCAGCAACTTCATTTCCATCACCTCTAGCTTCCTCAACTGCTCTGCCTTTACTGCCCAAATTTCTGAATCATACAGTAGGTCACACCACTGTTTTGTACACCTTACTTTTCAACTTCTTTGGCATTCTTCTTTCATTCACTACACCTGATGCCCTATGCCATTTGACTTCAGCCCCTCTGATTACCTCTTCATTCAGACTTCCCTTCTCCTCAACCACCCCTGCCAGATACTTGAAGCTATTAACCTGTAGCACTGTTTTCCCTTCTATCTCAATTCTCAGCTTCTTCTGATTTTTCTTGTTTGCTGCTATTACAACTGTCTTATTTATACTGAGTTTCATCCCATGTGCCTTCAGTTTTGGATTCCATTCCCCTATCTTTTGCTTAAGTTCTGGTTCAGAGTCCGCCTGCAATGCCACATCATCTACATACAGCAACTTTGTTGATCTGTCGCCTCCAACCTGTTTGCTGATGTAATCCATCACCAGTATGAACAGCATTGCGCTCAGAGCTAAACTCTGACTGCACCTACTCCCACTGGGAACACATTTATGGGACTAAATACTGTTTGTACTTGAGTCACTGGGTCCTTCTATATAGCCTTCACTAATTCTACTAATGTTTCTGGGACTTCATACCATGGCAGGACTGCCTAAATCAGTTTTCTTGAGACATTGTCATATGCTTTCTTCAAGTCTAGGAATGGTTAGCTGGACTTTTTCGTCATCTCTAGCTTCATCTCATCCATCTGTTGTGCTGCATCCTGATCTGAATCTGAACTGCTCATTTCCCATCTTACTTTCTACTACTCTACATATTCATTTGTCAATCACCTTGTCCAAAAATTTTGTGCAGTGTGATTGGAGTTTGATATCTGTGTACTGCCCACACTTGTGAATGTCCTCTTTCTTCTTGTACACTGGCACTAGTATGCTTATTCTCTAGTCATCTGGGATATACCTTTTTCTCCATACTGCTATGAGTACCCTTAGGAGCCATTTCTTCCCTATTTCACCCACCATCCATGCCATATCTGCTGTGATCTCATCTGAGTCTGCTGCTTTCCCTGACTTCATTTTCCTTAGTGCTGGTCTTGCTGCTTCTATGCTGAGCTATTCTCTTCCTTCATCATCGGCTGTATCTGGGGCAGTACAGCTTCTGGGGGGTTTTCTTCATTCAGAAGATGCTGGAAGCTCTCCTTCCATCTGCCTTTGATGTCCTGTGGACTTGTGAACAGGTTGTTAATGGTATCCTTTATGAAGGGTGAATGACTATCTTCTTTATCTTTCTCACTCTGCCTTGTAACCTGATGTAGGTTCTTTGTGCCATCTGTGAAGACTGGTAGATAAATGTGAAGGCTGCCAGCCTGGCCAGACAGAATTGTGCAGATAATGCTATCATTTGTAAATATGAATGTAACCTACAGGTTTGTTGTCTTAAATGCAAAGAAATACTGGCACATGTGGAACTGGAAATAAATGTGACAACAGTGCACTCTACTGACCAAAGTAACGCATGTGGTGACCCTTTGAAGTAGACAGAGGTGCCAAAAAGTCTAGATTAACAAATTCTTTCTATTGCTTTAACCAAGAGTTAAATTGCTAGAATTAAACATGCAAATGTATTTTTATTGCTCTGTTCCTGACCAGCTGCAAGATAACAAAAGAGAGATGCTAATAATGTAAATGCAATTAATGTGTAGCCTGGGAACTACAGGAAAGTGTAAAAGAATAATGTAATGTTTATCAGAACTGGAATTTCAGTTTAAACAGAGAGAATCAGAAGGCATTAAAAAATTTTGTCTTGATCATCCAACTCACAGCACTCTGCCTGTTGTCTTATGTAAGTTATCTTAGACTTGTGTTTTCTTTTAGAGATAGCTAGAACTAGAAAGATTAGACTAAGTGTTTTTCTGTGATGTCAGAACTGTACTACTGATTTATTTTAAGTATTGCTGTGTGATCTCTGAACTCTGTTGACTAGCACTGTGTAGTAAAAAGTATTGTCTTGTGGTTTTGATTATTTATTATTAAATATTTTAAAACCTTTTTAACTGTGGCTGGTTTGTGTAGAGAGAAGTTAAGCTCTAAGAGTACATTGCATGTATATAAGGATCCTGTACCAATTCACTCTAATAAGCATTGAGACTGTTTAGTCATATTACCAATTGAATAATAATATTGCACAGTAATAATTGGGCACCCCCTTTAAGGGCCTTTGAGTAGCTGATAATTATTAGCTGGGTGGTGGCAGGGTACTACCGTATAGTCTGGGTAAAAGGGGCACAGCTGGATAACCTGTGCCAGCCTTCCTCAGAAGTGTCTTTGTGGCTGTATAAATTCTTATCTCAAAGTGTGTGTGTGACAGCTACTTGGGCAGGGACATGAAACATTGGTTGGACAGAGACGGTGCTGGAGATTTTAGCTTGCCCAGCTAGGCTGAGATCTGGACCTCTATAGCTGTGTCAGTTGGGAGTGTTATTGGGGACCTGGAGAACAAAGGAATGACCAGCCCTGGACTGACTGTGATTTCTGTGTGCTCTTAAGGGAAATTGAACTTTACCATGTGTATTTGTTATTCTTTCCTCATATATGAGACGACCTCTCTGGTGTTAGTGGTGAGGATTGAGACTCCTTGATTGCTGGGCCAGGGCACGGGCATCACATTTGTGGTGGTGGTGGGGATGCCCTCACGTTTGTGTTTGGCAGCGGTGGGATATCCACATCACATATTAATTAGTTGGCAAATACTAATTGGCTTGTAGTGGTGTGGGTAGAGTGAATCCTGCAGCTTGTGTACAGTGAGCTTTCAAGGTGTTTTGTACTCTAAATCAGCCACGCAGTGAATACTCTGAGTTCAGATCACAATTGTTTTATTTCTTTTGTTAGCTTAGTCAGGGTGAGCAGGCGGCATGTCAGCAGAGGAGTATGGAAAGCTGACAAGGAGCCAGCTGGCGGAGATGTGCCAGGCTAGGTAAATGGTGCATGGAAACCTAAGGCAGACCTGACTGCAGCCTTGGTTACAGCTGCATCAGAAAACAGCAACCTGGAGGGCAATCAGACTGGCAGTGGAGATATAATACCCTCAGAGAATGGACAGCTCAACCTTTCTGTAGTGGACTTAAAAATCCAGCTGGAGCTAAAGAGACTTGAGTTGGAGGCCAGGCTTGTGGAATTAGAAGCAGCTGAGAGACTGAGGAGATTACAGGCTGAGGAGAATGAGAAACTGCTATGTCTGGAAGCTGAGGAAAAGGAAAGACAGAGGCAGCATGAGAAGGAGATGCTGACTCTTCGTCAGAGTCATGGAGGTAATGGGGAAGGGAGTAACTGGACCCCAGAAGCACAAAAGCTCAGTAAATTTCTTTGGCAGTTTAAAGAGGGGGATAATTTTGATAGTTTCATTCATATGTTTGAGAGGGTATGTAAACAGTATGAAGTTGGCCAAAGGCTCTGGGTACGGTTCCTGACCCCCTTACTCCATGGTAAAGCTGTAACCGTTCTGTCCAAAATGTCTGACCTTGCATGTTTTGATTATACTGCTGTTAAGAAATATCTTTTAGAACTGTTTAAGCTAACACCTGAAACATAGAGGAAAAAGTTTTGTGAGCATAGAAACTAGGCAGATGAAAGTATGTGTGAATATGTTGCTGAATTTTGCACTTATTTCCATAGGTGGGTGAGTGTATGTCAGGTAACCACTTTTGAAGGGCAGGCAGACCTTTTGGTGAGGGAACAAGCCCTTAGCACTTTGCCTGAGGACATAGGGATCTAGTTAGCTGATAGACAATGTGCTACTTCAGATGAGATGGGGAAAAAGGAGACCTATAACTGGCAATCTGGGCAGCCCTACACAGGAAGGGGACCCCCAGTACTGCTCATGGGTTTAAAGGAACCCATGGTTTGAAGCACAGACTGCCACAACAGAATCTGCCAGTAGCAGGGTAAGCCACTAGTCCAGGTACATGTCCAGGAGCTATGGTTAAATGTTTTGAATGCAACCAGTGGGGCCATGTGGCATACAGGTGTCCATGGAGGCATGGTGGGGAGCCAAAGGTGAGGGAGCCAGTAAGTGGTAAAGACAAAATGCCAATAGTAGGTTGTCTTGAGACAACAAGGGTACTAAACTACCACCCTGCAGATGTCCTGAGAAGGAAGGATTTGGATGAGGCAGTACCATGTACTTATGGAGTTACACTCAGTCAGGCTTGGAGACAAGCATGTGGGTCTGTTAGCCTGGGGGAGACACAGACAGACTGCTTACTTGCAGCCAGGACTGGTGAGGTGGTTGCTTCAGGGAGGAAGCTATGCAGTAGCAGTGAGACTGAATGTGAACCACAGCTGCTTGTGGGTACTGATGTTCCCGTGGACAGAGTGACTGCAAAGGTAGAGGCGAGTAGGAGTACCCAGGCTGACAGTGAGGCACCACTGTCAGAGGATGCCAGACTTCCTGTGGAAAGAGAGCTGGGAAGGGTTACAAGGAGAGAGTTGAGACAGGCTCAGCTCTCAGACCCTATATTACAAGGCCTGAGGGAGGTAGCTAGGTAGGCACCTGATTCTCAAGGAGAAGAGGAATCTGTATACTGGAACAAAGGGTTACTATACAGAGAGTGGACCCCTGAGGGAGGGCTAGAAGGTGAGAGAGTACAGCAGTTGGTAGTGCCTACAGTCTACTGTCTGGTGCTTCTAGCCATAGCCCATGATATTAATTCAAAGAGGTGTATTATGCAGAACTTCTGTTGGCCTGGAATTTTCAGAGATGTAACAGGGTACTGCCGGACCTGTGAGCAATGCCAAAAGGTAGGCAAGACAGGAGACAAGGTGAGAGCTCCTTTGATGCCTTTGCCTGTGGTAGAGCCATTTCAAAGGGTAGCAATGGATGCTGTGGGTCCTCTGAGTACCCCAAGTTCCACAGGGAAAAAGCATATCCTAGTGGTAGTGGATTATGCTACACGATACCCTGAAACAGTGGATTTGTCCTCCATTGAGACAGAGAAGGTGGCAAATGCTTTGTTAGAGATTTTCAGCAGGGTAGGTTTCCCAATAGAAATACTGACTGACAGAGGTGCCAATTTCATGTCAGACCTGCTGGCTTATCTGTGGAGCTCCTGTGGGGTGAAGCACATGAAGACCACCCCCTAAAATCCCCAGACTAATGGTTTTGTTGAGAAGTTAAACTCTACAATCAAGTCCATGCTACAGGCATTTGCAGATCAGTTTCAGAGGGAGTGGGACAAATATTTGTCCCATCTGTTGTTTGCTTACAGAGAGTTTCCCCAGGAATCCAGAGGTTTTTCACCCTTTGAGTTGCTGTATGGGCATAGGGTGAGGGGACCTCTAGATTTAATTCAAGATGAGTGGGAAGGTGAGTACGAGTCTCACAAGGAGTCTGTTGTGGCATACATCCTAAACTTCAGGACAAGGCTCAGGGAACTCATGGGCTTGGCCCAGGAGAACCTGGCAAAAGCCCAACAACAGAAAAAGGTGTGCTATGACAAGAATGTTCGAGCTAGAAAGTATGCTGTGGGGCAGCAGGTAATAGTTCTCATTCCTGGCAGACGGAACAAGCTGCAAGCAGCTTGGGAGAGTCCCTACAAGGTTGTAAGAAAGGTAATTGATGTTAACTACATGGTGGAACTGCTAGGCAGACAGCAGGAGCACAAATTGTACCATGTTAATATGATGAAACATTACCATGATAGGGAAACCCTTGTGCTGAGCATTTGCAGTGGATTGCAGGAGGAGTCTGAGGGAGATCTGGGGACTGATCTCCTCAGTGATGCTCAGGCTGACACCTCAGTTGAAGGTGTAGCAATGTCCCAGCAGCTATCTCCTACCCAGGTTCAAGAAATCCGAGCAGTGTTGCAGAAATTTGGGGACATGTTCACTGAGAAACCAGGGTGCACCCACCTGGTGCAGCACCAGGTGGATACAGGACCCCAAAGACCTATTAGGCAGGCCCTTTATAGGGTGCCTGAGAGAGTCAGACAGAACCTGAGGGAGGAGGTACAGGAGATGTTGGAACTAGGAGTGATTCAAGAATCCAACAGTCCCTGGGCCTCCCCAGTGGTGCTGGTGCCAAAGAAGGATGGCAGCACCAGGTTTTGTGTGGACTACAAGAAATTAAATAGTCACACAGAGTCAGATGCTTACCGCATACCTAGGACAGATGAGGCCCTAGAGTAGCCGGGTGGAGCTAAGTATCTTACAACCATTGATCTTACCAACGGTTACTGTCAGGTGACCTTGACTCCCAGTGCTAGAGAGAGGTCAGTCTTTATAACTCCTTTTGTCTTGTATGATTCACAAAGATGCCCTTTGGGATGAAGAATGCCCCAGTGACTTTCCAGAGGCTGGTAGATCGTATCCTAACAGAAACAGGAGAGTTTGCCCTTGTTTACCTTGATGATATTGCCATCTACAGCCATTCCTTGCCAGAGCACCTTCAGAATATCAGGGAGGTGCTGGGCAGACTACAGAGGGCAGGGTTGACCATTAAGCCGAGCAATTGTCAGGTGGGTGTAGCGGAGGTCTCCTACCTAGGACATAGAGTGGGGAGGGTAAGATAAGGCCAGAACCTGCCAAAGTGGAAGCCATTCAAGCATGTCCTGCACCTGTTACTAAAAAGCAGGTGAGGGCATTTTTAGGGACAGCAGGGTACTACTGAAAGTTTGTCCCTAGTTATAGTACCATAGCTGCTCCCCTCACAGACCTGACAAAGAAGAACAGGCCAGATACGGTAGTGTGGATCCCAGCATGTGAGCAGGCATCCCAGAAGCTTAAAGAAGCTTTGGGAGGACCCCCTGTGTTAGCCTGTCCAGATTACAGCAAAGAATTTGTTGTGCAGGTGGATGCTTTGAACTGTACTTAGCCAGATTACTCCAGAGAAGGAAGAGCACCCAGTGGTTTATCTCAGTCATAGGCTCCAAACCAGGGAGGAATGCTATGCAGCTGTAGAGATGGAATGTCTAGCCATCGTGTGGGTACTGCAGAAACTTCAGCGTTATCTGTATGGAAGGAAATTCACTGTTATGACAAGATCACAACCCCCTAACATGGTTAAACAGAGCCAGCCAGCAAAATGCCAAGTTGCTAAGATGGAGCCTAGGGTTACAAGCATATGTTATGTCAGTGCAGCACCACAGTGGGAGTAGCAATGCCAATGCAGATGGGCTCTCAAGACATGAAATGGGGTAGGTATACTCAGATAGACCTGACCCTCTCAAGCAGCATTTCTCAATGGTCACTTGAAAATCTAGATTGAGTTCTCCGGGGTGGGGGGGAGAAATATGAAGGCTGCCAGCCTAGCCAGATAGAATTGTGTAGATAATTCTGTCATTTGTAAATATAAATGTAAACTACAGGCTTGTTGTCTTAAATGTAAAGAAATACTGTCACATATGGAACTGGAAATAAAAGTGACAACAGTGCACTCTACTGACCAAAGTAAAGCATGTGGTGACCCTTTGAAGTAGACAGTGGTGCTGAAAAGTCTAGATGAAGAAATTCTTTCTATTGTTTTAACCAAGAGTTAAATTGCTAGATTTAAACATGCAAATGTATTTTTATTGCTCTGTTCCTGACCAGCTGCAAGATAACAAAAGGGAGATGCAGTTAATGTGTAGCCTGGGAACTCCAGGAAAGTGTAACAGAATGATGTAATGTTTATCAGAACTGCAATTTCAATTTAAACAGAGAGAATCAGAAGGTATTAAGCATTTTTGTCTTGAACATCCATCTCACAGCACTCTGCCTGTTGTCTTATGTAAGTTATCTTAGACTTGTGTTTTCTTTTAGAGATAGCTAGAACTAGAAAGATTAGACTAAGTGTTTTTCTGTGATGTCAGAACTGTACTATTGATTTATTTTAAGTATTTCTTTGTGATCTCTGAACTCATTTGACTAGCACTGTGTAGTAGAAAGTATTGTCTTCTGGTTTTGATTATTTATTATTAAATATTTAGTTGGGAGGGTGGCCTAATGGTTAAGATGTTTGCCTTACAAACACAAGGTGCAGGGTTTGCGTCTCACAAGCGATAATTGACTAGGCTTAAAATGGCTCACAAGAGAAGTTAGCTTAGTACTAACCTATGAACCTTTTTAACTGTGGCTGGTTTGTGTATAGATAAGTTAAGCTCTAAGAGTACATTGCATGTATATAAGGATCCTGTACTAAGTCACTCTAATAAGCCTTGAGACTGTTTAGACATACTACCAATTGGATAATAATATTGCACAGTAAAAATTGGACACCCCTTTTAAGGGCCTTTGAGTAGCTGATAATTATTAGCTGGGTGGTTGCAGGGTACTACTGTATAGTCTGGGTAAAAGGGCACTGCTGGAGAACCTGTGCTAGCCTTCCTCAGAAGTGTCTTTGTGGTTGTATAAACTCTTATCTCAAAGTGTGTGTGTGTCAGCTACTTGGGCAGGGGCACGAAGCACTGGTTGGACAGAGAGGGTGCTGGAGATTTTAGCTTGCCCAGCTAGGCTGAGATATGGACCCCTACAGCTGTGCCAGTGGGGAGTCTTATTGGGGACCTGGAGAGCAAGGGAGCTACCAGCCCTGGACTGACTGTGATCTCTGTGTGCTCTTAAGGGAAATTGCACTTTTCTGTGTGTATTTGTTATCCTTTCCTCATATGTGAGATGCCCTCTCTGGTGTTAGTGGTGAGGACTGAGGCTCCTTGATTGCTGGGCCAGGGCACTGGCATCACACCATCTACTGAGTCACTTTCCAGGAGTTAGTAGAGTGCCTCTGATGCCTTGTTCTTTGCTATTACAATTCCACCCTTAGCCTTTTTGTTAGCCAACAGCTTGGTCTGTCTTTTTGGTCTGGGCCAGTAAGCTACTGGCCAGTTGCCCAGCTTGGGTTACCTGGGATAACTCTGAGTGAAAGCTGGATGTAAAACAAATGACCATGTGGAAATAACAGGGCAGTAGTCAGTGGAATTATTAAGGAGGGCCTGTACTGTAGTATATCTTTCTTTAAGGTTAATTATGATGGAATCAGGTATGGAGTCTTTATTTGTTATAGGTTTGGGTCTGGCGGGTTCCTTAACCAGCTGTTATAGGTTGAATTGGAGTAGCATTTTATGAAGTAGTTTGGACTGTTATGCTGCTGGTATTATAATTCAAGTCATTTAGCATGATAGTATTTTTAGGACTATCAGTTGGAAAGATTTAAAGGATTATTTCATGTACAGTAGCTAACGATGAAGGGGGGTAATATAAACTGAGGTTGTAAAGAGGTGAGTCTTTTTTTTTTTTGCAAGGTTTTAAGAGAATCAGTTTGGTGCCTTGTCAATGAATGTGTTGTAGTTATTAAAGGCGAGGATTTCTATTGAGGAGTTCTGTTTGACTAGTAGGCTAACTCCACCACTTGTCCATGAGCCTGGCCTGTTATCTGAAAGCATGAGTTAATAAGCTTTATATAATTTGAAAGGCAGAAGGTGGCTTTCATCCAGGTCTCAGAAATAGCTGCAATGAGGTTTTATGAGAGGTTTATTTATAGTTAACCATACTTCAGTGGTTACCCACTTGTTAATAGTACAAGAGTTGAAATAGGAAATTTTCAGGTCCTTAGGCCTGTACTGTGAAGGGCCCGAGTTGTCATGGATGTCCCCTGATATGAATCACTTTAAGTGTATGCAATACATTTTTAAAATGGTTGCTGCTTAGCATTGTTTCTTGCAGTAAGAAAGCTTGGATTACAAATTATCAACATGAAATATAAGTGAGTAACTTCATGTAGAAATTAATATTAACATGTTTTCCAGTGGTGAAATTATAGCCTGCTTGTAGGTTGTATTTATATCTACCTGACTTGTATGGTCGCAAATTGTAAGTGAGCCAGTTGAGACTGTTTAGAGCAGTTTTATTAATGCATAAAGTGAAGAGTTGTCTAAGGTAAGTCGTGTTTAAAATACAGAGGTCAGGGACTCATGGTAGAGTAAATGTGCATCACATTGGGTTGGGTATGAAGTAAAGAGAAGGGACTTACGGTGAGAAGAACGGATTAATACCTATAGGTTTGAAAGCAAAATGTGAGCAATAAAGACTGAATGTAAAAAAGGAGGAAGTGTTATTTACTGTAAGTGAAAATGGTGCTTTATTGAACTGCCTAGCTGGAAGCAGTGTTGAATGTAGGGACACTGGATATAGTTAAGAGAAGACAATAAAGGAAGAAAGGTTAAGGTTACATTAGTGAATTGCTTAGCTGCAAATCAGTATGAGTGCAATGATATTTAGATGAAGTAAAGGGAAGGTTAGAGCTTAAGAAAAGATACTAAAAGATGAATAGTTAAAGTTAGAGAGTAATGTAATGTAGGTTGTAAAATAATTAAGGTAGCTGCAACCAAGGCAGATTAGACCTAAAGACTTAAAAATTGTCTAGATTTTAGTTTAGAGTTTTATCTAGCTGACATTCTGGGAAAGGAGGATACATGGTTGAGCAGTCAGGAGCCTAGCTGCTACCTAGGTTATAAAGAGAAAAAGAGCTAAAAGCAAAGATGGTTAGCAGAAGTTGGTGTAATAGAGTTATGCCTAGCTATTAGGAATGAATTTGAAGGACTTAGATCTCATTTTAGTTTGTACCAAGTTAGAAGTGTGAAATCTAGGCATGACCTGATTTGAGGATGTTTATGGGTGAGTTTGAGCTGCATATGTTTATTGCACTTCTATATGTCACTAAGTAGATCAATTAAGGTTTTTAAGTTGCTGTGGTGCAGCGGTAGTGTTGTTGCCTCACAGCAAGAGGTTCTCCCGTTCGATTCTCGGCTGGAGCACCTTCTGTGTGGAGTCTGCATGTCCTCCCCGCGGTCGAGTAGCGTTCAAAAGACATGCGTGAATCGGCGTGCCTTCGTTGAAGGTTGGGCATCGAGCTGGCACCTCAACACCGTAAAAATCTACTACCAATTATTAGCGGACCAGAGTTCCACTGTGGCAACCCCTAACCGGGAAAAGCCGAAAGAACAACAACAGCAACAAGTTATGGGAATGAGACGGTTGGTTTGCTGTAGGTAGATGTGAGTATGTGATATAATTTATTCTTTAGAATAACCATTGATAAAATACTGTAGAACAGCTTTTGTACTAGCAAGACTTCTGCTGCCTTTCTTTTTGTTTTTTTGATAGTAGGTATACATAAGGTTGGTTAGTGGTCCAATTTATGGCATTTGAATCTCACCACTGTCTACCATTATAAAGGGTTAATGATAGACTGGCTGGACCCAATGTGAATGGCTACTAGGGGTTTGGTTTCCTGAGTTACACCACTACTGCCAAACATATTAAAATGTAAACAAAGCAAACAAATAAGAATCGCAGAGCAGTTCACTAAATTATCTCCTAAATGCAGCTTGGGCACAAGAACATGCAGGAAATATGCACTGCTGCCTGGGTATAGGCTTCACACTGAATATGTCACCTAGAAGAGTCTTTGGTCTAAGTCCCCAGATTCCATTCTCAGCACTCCCCCTATGTTTTAGTACATTCCAGTGTACTTGTTCACAGTAACTGTATTTAAACTCTTACATACAGACAGACATGCATACAGTAATTTCCATTGAAGGCAGGTAATTTTGTTTATTTATTTTATTTATTTATTTTACATTTGTTGACCAGGCTAGTCTAACTGGGTATATGTCCATTTTCAGTAGAGGCCCGGGGAGAAAAGCTTCACATAAGCAAAAACTTACAACTTTAGGTGCAGATAAATAATTATGTAACAACTTAAGGTACAGTACTATTTTGAGCTAAAGAATACACATTTTATAGAGACAAATATTATTATTAAAGGAGCAGAGGATAAGAAACAGATAGAGCAACAAACTATTTTAAAGTGGCACACAAACTATTTTTAAGTGGCACACAATAAGAAAGAGTGGTGAAGAAAAAAACTCAAATAAATGTAGCAGCTCAAGGAGCAGTATTTAGCAGAGTTATTTTATAGTAGCATAGCAACTTAAGGGAAGCATGTAGTAGGAAGCATAAAGAAAAGTTTATATGGATGTTTTTATGTGATAAATAGATTACTGCTGCTGGCTAAGCAAGTACACAATTAGAAAAAGAGTATGTGAGTGCAACTGTTATAAAGACTAAAAAAATAAAGGTGAGACTACTGTCTAAGGCATGGAGAGAGTAGGAATCCAATTGTAAATGGTAATGTGGGAAGGCTACAGAGAAAGTGGTGGTAAGATTAGTCTGGGTTACTACATGGGCATAACCAGTGGTTACAAAGGTGTTGTCTGAGTTGTTTTTTGAACATTTTCACTGAGGAGAGAGATGAGAGTTCATAGGGAAGGAGGTTCCAGGATTTGCCAACAGTGTTGGTGAACAGAGAGTCACCGGCCTTATTTTTGGATTTGACTGTGGATGCCAGTACTTTATTGGCTGAGCGAAGGGTTGTCAAATTACTATAGGGGGTAAGAAGGCTAGTAAATATAGGATATTTTTTTGGAAGATAGAGGATCTTGTGGGTGATAATAAGTTGTTTAATTTGGAGTTGATTATGAAGTTCTAGCCA
The DNA here is from genome assembly GCF_019279795.1 of Protopterus annectens. Taxonomy (NCBI): domain Eukaryota; kingdom Metazoa; phylum Chordata; order Ceratodontiformes; family Protopteridae; genus Protopterus; species Protopterus annectens. The sequence goes on from NC_056728.1 coordinate 135,776,124, forward strand.
TCCTAGTTGTTTTAGGTTTCGACAGTGGTGAGTTCTAAATGAGGAATCAGTAGCAAATCTGGAAATATTGTTGTAGGAGGTAGCTAGCTTGTTAAGGTTGTTTTTTGATAGGTTGGTGTAGATGGGACAGGTATAGAGGAGGGTGGAAATTAGATGGGTGAGGGCAATAGTTATTCTAGCTGTTGGAGTAAGGAAGGGTTTAATCCTATAGAGGGAGCCTAATTTTCTGTTTACTGTTTTTATTGTTGTGTTAATATGTATGTCAAAGCTAAGATTATGGTCTATTGTAACCCCTAAGAGCTTTGTAGTTAGGTCAGGAGATATAATGATACCATCATTGGATATAACTGTGAAGTGAATTGGGGGGGAACCTTTGTGTTGAAGTGAAGAGTAGTAGTTTTGTTTTTTTAGGATTCAGGAGGAGGCTATGCTGTAAGAACCATCTTTCTACGCTGTTAAGCACTGTTTGGGTAGTGGCCTGAAGTTGAGATGTAGAGGTAGCTGAGCATATTAGTGTGGAGTCATCAGCATATTGGATACATGTAGCTTGAGGAATGATCAGATTGAGATCATTTATGAAAATTGAGAAAAGGAGAGGGCCTAGGATAGAACCTTGAGGGACTCCTAGAGTAATAGGAAGGTGAGAGGATAGATTATTTTCCCAGATCACAGCCTGTTGCCTATTCTCAAGGTAGGATTTAAACCATTGTAAAGCCTGTATATCTAGTGAGAGAGAACCAAGTATATTCAAGAGAAGTTGATGGTTGACCATGTCAAAGGCTTTTGATAGGTCAATAAAGAGTTCTGAGGATAGAGTATTGTTGTTTCGGTTATTGTTACTACAGTCAGAAAAGGATAGGAGTGTTGTGGTGGTACTATGGTGAGGCCTAAAGCCATGCTGGCAGTTAGCTAGTAAGTTACTTTTCAGTAGGTGGTCTAGTAGTTGGTGGTGGATACATTTTTCCATAAGTTTAGCTAAAGGGGAGAGTAAAGCTATTGGACGGTAGTTTGAGAATTCAGTTGAGTTGCCTCCTTTGTGGAGTGGGTTAATATGGGAGACTTTCCAGATAGATGGTATTGTTCCTTCAGTGATGGTTCTATTTATAAGCATGGAAATAGGAAGGATATTGCTGCTGCAGCTGTCTGCAGATATTCTGCTGGTAGATGGTCAGCTGAGGGGATGCAAGGTTTTAGTTTATGAAGAAGAGTGTAGTTGATGGACATTGGGACTGGTTGTAAATTAAATGATTGGGTTAAAGTTGAGAAGGAGGATGGTAGATATGTGCTAACAGGAGGTAGTGAGTTGGCGAGAGTTTGGACTGCTTCAGTAAAGAAGGTGTTGAAGGCATTGGCAATATGCTTCAGACTTTCATAGTTGGATCCTGTTGGGGGTGGGAGTTTTGGACTGTCCTGGGTGGAGGAGTCTGTTAATGCCTGCCCAGAACTTTTGAGGTTTATATTGATGGGTTTGCTGGTTGTTGTGATAGAAGTTCCATTTATCTAGTAGTATAGACTTTTTGGTGACATTTCTCAACTGTCTAAACGTTAGATGATCAGCAGGGTTTTTAGTTGCTTGCCATTTGGCCCAGATTTTATTTCTTTGTATAATTTTGTGCCTTGTCTCTTTTGTTAGCCATGGAGCGTTTTTTTGTCCTATTTCTCATTGAGCGGGATGGGGCATGATGGTCCAAGATTTCTAAGAATTTGGCATTAAAGTAGGATACAGCTTTGTCTAATTGGAGGTATTTTAGGGGTGACCAGTAACATGCTTTCAGTTCAGTTTGGAAGTTAATAGGGTTAAAGTTTTTGTTGGACGGAATGGTTTTATATAAGGTTGGTTTATGAGTATTAAACTTTTGTCTGATTATGTAGGTCAGTGAGTGGTCACTGATATCATCAGGAAGGATCCCTGCATCATAAGAAAGGGGCTGATTGTTTATTAGTATCCAGTCTAGAGTTGTTTCATTGTTGTTGGGTTTATGGATCCTGGTGGGGGAGGTGATAGTTTGAGAAAAAACATAAAGGTTTATGTGGGTAGTCTGGTTGTCTGAGATGCAGGTATTTCAGTCAATATTAAAGTCACCAAGTATAATGGTTTCTTGTGGGTAGTTGGTTGACAGCCAGGAAAGAATATTTTCCAGGATGGTTATGTTGTTACCAGGGGTGAGGTAGGCGCATATGATATAGATTGATTTGTAGCTGTTGATTTGGAGTTTAGAAATAAGGATTTCTGTTCTACTAGTAGAAGGCGGTTGCACATTTATTGGTGTTAATTGCAAATCTGCTTTGTATAGTATTGCTACACCCCTGCTCCTTTTGGTTATATGATCTAATCTCATGATACTGTATCCTGGTGGGGTGATTTCATTGTCCAGTGTTGCAGGTTTTAACCAGGTCTCTGTTAGGCAAAGGATGTCGAAGGAGTGGATATCTAAGAGGGCATGGAGGTGGGCAACTTTATTGTTTAGGCTCTATATTGAGGTGAGCTATAAGGAGGGAGTTTGATACTTTTGTGATGGTTTGAGAAGTAGAGTGATTTTGTTTGGGAGGGCTATTGGTGGTTGTAGTTTTGGGGCCAGGGTTTGGATGGATGTCACCACGTAAAAGTTCAGCATTTTTAATCCTGTGTATGATATTTAGGAATTTACAGGGTGTATATTTTGTTTTCTTGGGTTGGTCATAGTTGATGTGGACTAAACAATAAAACTTTGGTACTAAATAGATGAGTGTTGAGGTAATATTAATGTAGTTATGGTAAGGTAGTAGATCTGTCAAGGTTGCTTGTTTAAGGGACTGGCTGTAGTTATTCAAGGTCAGATGTTCATATTTAGTTAGTACATAGGTTATAGTTAGTAAAGGTAAGATGGCAAATAAGAGGAATAGTAGTTTGTATTTGAGTCTGGGTATAGAGTTCATGGTGATAGGTTAGGTAAATAAACAAATTGGGGTAAGGTATCTTTAAGAGGAAGAGAGTGGGGAGGTACTGCAAGGTTTAGTAGTAAGTTGGGATATAGAGTTTGTAAATTGATTAAGTACTACTAGAAGTAATGAATATCTTTAAGTGGTGAGTTTGGGTTGTTAGGATGTAATGAGTAGGAGGATGAGATTGGTTGAGTAGGAGTAGGGGTGTGGCCACAGGAGGTTTATGGTTAGGACCTCTGGGGGTGGGTGGGAATTGGGGGTGGGGTAGGGGAGCAGAGTGAGCCCGCAGGGCAAACGGAGTGGGTTCAGACAGGTAAGCGAGTAAGTCAGCAAAAACCTAACAGTAAGCAGCTAACTACTGGGTACCTTAATTGAGAAGGAGTAGGTCTAGGGAGATAGGTAATAGTGGTCGTGAAGGTAAGTGGTAGCAGATTGTAAAGCTAGCAGAAAGTAGCAGGTAGAGATAGGGCAGGAAGGCAATTCACAACCCTGGGACAGAATGTTAATGTCTTTAGAGATCAGGGAAGGATGGATGATTTAGGTGCTATCCTAGTTTAGAATGTCATCTAGTGGTCAGATAGAGTTATAACAACAGTGGCAAGTGAGCAGAGAGAGATGTTTCAAGGTTTAGGAAGGCTCCTAAGGATAGTTTCAGGAGACAGCACAGGAGTGATAAAACAGCTACATGCTAGGGGATAGAGAGGGGAGAATGGCTGCTGGGTATCCTGGCTAAGGTAGCATATAATACATACACTAGATATTTAGAAAGTGTTTAAATATTACCACTTTATTTGATAACACATACTTTCTTGCCTCCTAGTGAATAGGGTTCATTAAGCAGGACGGCATGTCTTTATGCTATAGAGGAGTTGTATGTATTTGGTTTGCAGGGAGTCCTTTCACCAAGTAGGTATGTTCATAAGGTATTAGTGTAGGATAGAAGTTTCAAACTTTCTTGTCTCCTAGTGAGCAGGGTTCATTAAGCAGGACAGCAAGTCATTATGCTATAGAGGAGTTGTATGGATTTGGTTTGCAGGGAGTCCTCTCACCAGGTAGGTATGTTCATAAGGTATTAGTGTAGGATAGAAGTTTCAAACAGAGTTTGAGATGCTGGGGCCAGGTACACACAGCAGCCGGGGGATCAGATCCTAATAGTAAATGTTCTCCTGCACCACAGCTTTCTGCCTTGGCTCACATTAGTCAATTGCCACTGCCCTAAATTATCAGGCTGAAGTCTTCCACTTACAGTTTTAATCTTGTTAATAAGTTAGTTTTAAACACAAATGATGGTATGGAGCAGAGTGGCTGGGCCAGTTAGAGGCAAATGACAGCCGTTTGTTACCTTTTAGTAATAAATACCCTATTATCAATTAGTAAAACAATAAAAGGCAACCACCTACAGCCTTTTTAAAAGTGATAAATAAAATCCTTTACTTAGAAATGAATTAATCAATACAGAATACTGTTGCATGTATAGCAAGATAATGAATTTCACAAATAAACAGAAAATAAACCAGTTGAACAAAGAAGAACAAAATAAATTACATCTAAAGTTACAAAATTCACAAGTCTGTACATCATAAGTACTAGGATATTCCTGTCTTCCTGTCTTCTCAACTGTTCTTTCTGTGGTATGTTATGCATCTTTCATGCAGAAGCAATAGATATAACCAAACAGGCTTTTCCACTTTTACACAGTAATGAGCCTGTTTACTCATTCTTGGTCAGTTCTTTGAATAGTCCTAATTGCATTTGTTTTGACCCTTGGCTTCCTGCCTGAGAACAGACAGATCATGTAATTATATTTTCACATTTAGCAGCAAGCAGGAAGTTAAACTTTACAACTCCAGTTATAAATTATTTATATTTTTTTCTTTCTATTTCTTTTTACATTCATGGAAGATGGTTACAAGTTTTATACCTCCTATTATGCCACAGAAAACATGCATGTATTGCAGTTGAATTCACGTCTTTAAGCTTACCTGCTGGAGGTTTTATCAGACTTAAGTGCATCTTGCATTTCTGTTACATTCTGTTTCAGAATATAGTGACATGCTGTTTATGAAACTCACACCAGGTTACAGCTTAGCATTTAGAAATGTATATATTTTGGGACAACTCCTTTATCTGTTTTGTTCAATATCTTTAAAAGAGATGCCGTTGTCAGTGGTGGTGCCAAGTATTTCCAGTTTTGAACAGTTTCAGTTTTTGCTGTAACAACATTTGGGGAAAACTTTTGTTTGCTGAATACAGAACTGAAGGTGACAAATGCTATTAGTTTTGTTTTCTTCTCATTAGGTATTAAGTTGTTGAGGTTGAGCTAATTCAATTATACAATGAGAGATTCCTGGAGGTCAGATTCAAGTTTAAGCATATAATTTGCACTGTTGCATTGTAGGCGTGCTGTGCTAGGGCATATTCACTGGTTTATTGGTTCATGATATTACTATTGTGAATAGTAGTAAATCCAGTATTGATCATTTGGTGACAGTGTGACCTTACATACTCCGGGACATGTGAAGAGGAGAGAACATTTTAACGCATGATTTATAACTACTTTTAATCAGGATGCCTATGAAGTTACTGAAATAATTTGGAATAATTGGGAAGATTTTACATTTTGACTATAATGTGGGGCAAAAGGTAGGTAAGAGGTAGGTAAGTTACCAAAAAAATTATAAAAAGGATAGGTCCTTTAAAAATATACTGGAAATGAGTAAACACACTAGTGAAGTAGGCACCAACAGGATGATGGGGAATTTCAAGTGCAACAGGTGCATATTGTGTTCGCATATATTAGAAACAGGTGAAAAATTTTATCTGAATGGCAAAGCTATTGTGATCAATGGGCATTACAACTGAAATACCCAAAATGTGGTTTATATAGCAAAGTGCCAAAATTGCCCTATATTCTACATAGGAAAACTAGTAGACATTTTAAGAATATGATAGGGGAACACCTATCAGATATCAAGGGGTTGGGAGGGTGGCCTAATCGTTAAGGTGTTTGCCTTACAAATACAAGGTACAGGGTTTGAATCTCACAGGGGATAATTGGCTAGGCTTAAAATGGCTCACAAGGGCAGTTAGCCTAGTATTAATCTATGAACCTATGAATCAAGCATGGCAGGATGACTAATGCACTTACTAGGCACCTCAATGAGTGTAAGGACCACATCTTTAAGTTCTTGGTGGTTCAAAACTTGGAAAAAGACCCACAAGGTAAATGTTTAGATATATATTTAGATGTTAGTGAATTGAAATGGCAGTTGCAATGTAATGCAATGGAATATCTGGGAATTAATGAAGCAAAAAGCATTTCCAGTATTTTAAAATTTAAAAATATTTTAGGATAATTTGGATATAGAAAAATAGCCACTAACATTATTCAGAAATATTTTTAGAATAAATTAAAAGGTTTTTTATATGAACTTAGTAGCTTATTCACTGTTACATTTTATTAAACTTTTATTAAACTTTTATTCATTTATGAACTTTTTATGTATGAATTTCATTGGTTGATCAGTTTTTAATAATTTAATTTAATTAGTGATTAATTGCAGTTTTAATTGTGTAAACTATATAAGGCTGGGCTGGATTACTTTATACTGTTTTGATGAAGTCCCTTGTATTGTGGGAAGAAAGCGCTTAACGTGGATTAAACTGCCTTTACATTAAAGTTGGTTTGTTCTTCTAAGCTGCGGTGTGCTTTGGTTACATAGAGGAGGGACTTATCAGCTGAGTTCTTCTGCTGAGATAAATTTTAAGCCATGACTCATCTGTGTTACTGCAGTCAAGTTCTTATAACATTTCAAGTACTGTGCAGTGATTCACCATACCAAATCCCTTGCTAAAATCTAGAAATAATGCAACTTTAGGTAATTTGTTATCAGAGTCTGTGGCTACTTGTATACGATTCTAACTACAGACAGATTAAATTGTTTTAGTTCATGTAATAAACAATGATGCATTTAAAAATTAAAACCATTGACAAAGCAAACTGTTGTGTAACTTCTCTAATCATAATTGTTATACTTATCACATATTTTGTGATGCTGTCTGTGACAATGTGAGGTATTACCAGCTATACCAGGAGCAGTGGGACAGTGGATGTATAACATATGCCAGCATAGCTAGCTGGGATTTTGTAAAGATTTATGTGCCATTTGTATAGCAAACTGATTTGTACAGATGTTTGTGTTGAAAAATGTTATTTTTAAAGCTGCTTGTGTTAAAAAATGTACCAACAGAGGGTCCTGATTGCATTATAACTGATTAAATGTATATGTTTTAACAGATGATACTGGAAGAGAAGAGATTAAACTCAGCCCCAGCTAACTTTGAAAAATAGTAAGAAATTAAATTACTTAATTCAGGCCATAAAGATTGTATTTCACAGTTCTGATTGCAACCAGAGACAACAATGTCTGTGAAAACAAGTACTAGGAAGCCTTCTGTATTGTCTTTAGCAGTTAACTAATTGCTGCTCTGGAAGGGTAGAAGTTTGAAATTGTTTTATGAACTCAAGAAGCTGCAACACATCTCAGCAAAGCTCTGTCTGTGTATGGTAATACATTTGTGCTAAATTCTGGTTCAGTCTCTAGCAATGGGGGTAGCATGGTAACCAGAAGTCAGATGATCAGATGTATGTGATATCATTCTGTTATCCAGGATAAAAATGACATTTTAATACCAGATAAGAGAGAAGTCTCAGAGCAGTCTATTTCTTGGAACCTCAACAGCAAACAAAGCGCTGTGCAAGGATGGCGTGCAAGGTCAAACCAACAACGTAAAACACCGACGACCAGCAAGAACGATAGTGACCACACAGTAATGAAGATTTAATTTATTATTTCTCCAAATCCAGACCGGTTTCGGCTATTCAGCCTTTATCAATGGATACAAAAAAATTTTTAAGTGAAATAAAACAGCCTGCATTTATACTGATCTCTAATTACCTAGAAGCAGTGGTGCAGCACCACCTAGTGGATGGAGTATCACAATACATATACCATCTTAGTTGCAAAGCATATGACCAGTGACATTTAGTGCCAGAAATATAAATATTATATCATATTTTTTAAAATAAAAACCAAAGTTTTGAAAAAAATCAAAGTTTTGAAAAAAACCATGTGTACGTACAGATTCCATAGTGATGGGCCAGTAACATACTCTATGTATATGTAAATAAGCATACCTTGGCATTCAAGAATTGAAAATTATAAATCTGAATACAACTGGTATATATATTTTTATATGATAACCACATGTTAATAAAAACAAAATGAAAAATAATGATCATATACCATATTAATAAATAAGGTAGAAAAATATAGCATTATTGTCAGCTATTAATACTGATTATAACGATTTCAAATAATCTCCTTATACATGGTACTGAATCATCATTGTAATCATACATTGCCGAATATTTCAAACCATAATGACAGATACAAATACAAATCAGTGTATATATATGTATGTATCCTGAAAAATGCATACCATACTTGGTCGAATATAATGTTAATTGTGGTAGACCTAACCACCATTATATTATTCGCACTAATTCTTGATCCATATGAATATATGATATTATTACCATAACTACTAAACCACCCATTATTATATGAAACTCACAGATGGTCATTCAGACCTGGAGGAAATAAACATCCAAGGTTGGTGATCCAATATTGTTCCTTATGGTTTAAAATGGTGTGCCAACCTTGTTGGTTGTTCCTATCTCCCTGAATTTTGTCAATGATCATGAACATAAACTGAGCATTGGGATGTTGTATCGTATGTCTGTACAAAGCATTTGTTTCTTTTTTGTTCCTAATGTCACTACGATGTTCTGTTATCCTTATTCTAAGAGATCTAGAAGTTTGACCAACATAGAAGGCTTTACATTGGCAGGTAGCTAAGTAAATAATCCATGTACTGCTACAATTTCCAAACACCTTCGTTTTAAATACACGATTTGTGTTGGCACTGGTAAATTCTTTAAGTGTACTGACTTGTAAGCAGGAGCAGCAATGGCCACATGGAAAAGTACCAATTAGTTTGTCTCCACTGATAGTGGTCTGGTGATATACCGCTCCTCCCCCTTCTCTATGTTTGTAATGTGAAAATAGCCCTCCCAGATTCTTGCCTCGTCTGTATGACATCTGACACTGAGGGCCTAATAGTGTCCTTAAACTGTCATTAGCCAAAAGAATGCTCCAGTTTGAATTCAATATATCCCTGACAATTTGTTGGTTCCTGCCATACGTAGTAACAAACCTCAAGATAGATTCTTGATGAGCATGCCCTGATTTTTTGTATTGTAGCAAAGTCCTTCTATCTATGGTGTTGCTCCATGAGCTAGCTTGATATATGTCCATGTCTCTATATCCTCTGTCTTGAAATCTGTGGTATAAATCTTATCTGGCATGTTCAAATTCCTCCTGAGATGAACAAATGCGTCTAATACGCATAAACTGAGACTTAGGGATGTTGCGGATGGTGTGGTTCGGGTGCATACTGGTGGCATGTAACAGAGTATTGTATTGTGGGTATTTTCTGAATGTTTTAGTACATAGAGTGTCATCTTTATTATGGTAAACAGTAACATCCAAAAAGTCAGTAGTACTAATGTTACTTGTAACCGTAAACTCAATACCCCAAATGTTACCATTCAGGTAATCCATAAATTTCTGTAAATATACTTCATCCGTTCTTCCACACCATCCAGCAATCATCCAAATATCATCGCCAGATATCGATTTCCACCATGTAAATGTTATGTGATGTATCATATATCTTACATTCTTCAAAATAGGCCATGAACAAATCCGCATAAATGGGTGCAAAGGAAGCTCCCATTGCTGTCCCTTGTAACTGCCAAAAGCATTCTCCATGGAAGTAAAAAACATTTTTGTTTAATACATGTTCTACCATGCAGACAAGTAAGGTAATGAAACCCGGAGGATACAGGTTTGTTCTCTCAAGCCAGTATTGCAGGGATTGTAATCCCGCCCAGTGTGGAATGCTCATGTATAAAGATTTAACATCCAACGTGCACATTAACCAGTCTGGTTCTAACTGTGTATCCTGCAAAATTTGTAAAAAGTGCGTGGTGTCCTGTAGTAGGGCCCTGACCAATGTTAGAAGGGGTTTAAGATACTGTGTTAGAAATGCTGATAATGGTTCAGTCAACTACCCTATCCCTGATACAATTCGTCTACCTGGGGGTTTTGAAATAGACATGTATTTTTGGAAGAAGATACAAGATTTGTTTCTGTGGGTCCTTTACAGTGAGATGTTTAACTGTATTTTTTGTTATAATACCCTCATCCTCTGCTAGTTTAAGAAAAGAGTCTATTTCTTTTTTAAAGACCCCAGTCGGGTCAATGTACATTTGCATATAACACCTAGTATCTGCTAACTGTCTTTTCCCCTCATTGAGGTATTCCCCAATATTCATTACCACCACAGCACCTCCCTTGTCTGCAGGCAGAATGGCAATGTCGCGGTTATGCCTTAATTCCTCCAAGGCTACCTTTTCCATGGGTGACATGTTCTGGCCCAGAATGTATGATTCTTTATGATGAAAATGTAAATCCCTAAGTACAGATTGTTGGAAAATAGAGACATGTTTGTTCATGGGCGGTTGAAAGTCTGATTTCAAAAACATGAAATCAAGTGATCTTTGAGAGGTATTGTCTGAAAAAAATAATTTCAAGTTCAGGTTATGACAAAAAGACAAAACATCCTTAACAATGCTATGTTCATCAGTGAAAAAACTGGGAATAAAACCAAGTCCTTTATTGAGTAATGTAGTTTGTACATCCGTCAGTTGTACATTAGAAAGGTTCAAAACATTATGAATTTCAAATTCTGTCAATTCAACATTGTTTGTATCAGTCCTTCCATGGAATTGGATCTTATTCCTATATTTGTGCTTGCGACCCCCTTGTCACTTGTTTGTATGTCTAAAGGGTACTGGACATTAGTTTTTTTGCTTATGGGTGATTCTCGATAGTTATTACAGTCATTATCTGTGCATGAGGAGTCTTCCCCTGAAGTACTAACTGAAGTCTTGTCAGAGGATTTCAGGATGGACCTTGGCCTTTTCTTAGGTTTGTTTCCTGGTGTCCTCTGACCAAAATCATAAAATCTCACAGTTTTAGATGTATCAAAAGGATGACCCCTTTGGTAATCAGTGCAGTCCCTGTTAAACTTACGTATTTTCCTATCTTTAGTTAGTTGGTCAAAATTAGCCAAATCTTTGGATAATTTTCTAACAAAAGTGGCATATGTTGGTTGTGATTCATATTTCCTACATTCTTCACGTGAAGCTTTTACTTCCATTAAACAAATATCCACCATTCTCTCATAATAAGCAGCAAGGATCTTAACAAACATCATTGATGATTGTTAAAGAGCTTGGTTCCATTCTTTGGTCAGCCTGTCCCCCGACCTACTGACCAAAGGCTGTAACTTAACTCTTAGTCCTGTTGGTGTAATATCCTTGTTAATATATGCCTTAAAAAGTCTAAGATGCCATATATTGCCCCTTAAGTTTTTAAGATCCTTGTTGAATTTGTTGAAGGCCATTTCACAGCCATTGCTAATATTCATGTTTGAGCCACTCAGATTACTGCTTGACATATTATTCATACCAAACACTCCAATGTCATGCCGATCAGCACATAATCCCGTTAGTAATTGCTCCAAATCCATTTTTTAAAGAATGTATTTATGTATTTTGACCAACTAGAAACAAATTCTGTTTCAAACAATATATCCAATTTAGTGATAGTTCAACAGGGACTGCACTAAGAACCTGGGTGTCAATAATATAAAAAATATATGAATATTGTCCAAAAATAACACTGTAATATATTTGGTCAAAGAACACAACCTAGGAATAAACCATACTCGTCTATGATAAACATCCACACTTGTCTTTATATGTGTCCATCAGTATGTCTCCATTATTCTTGGCACATATGTGTTTTTGAAAAAAATATATACTATATTCATAATACAATGCTGAATAGGCTAGGTGTTCCTGCTAAATAGTATACTCAAATATACTATTATTCATCACATGACATATGACAATTTAGCTTTTGAAACCCCTTAGCACATGTTTCCCTGTCCAGAAGGTTCAACACTAACTAGTCCAGGTAGTACATATGACAACCTGATCCAATTGAATGTTGACAAGAAATACAATTACAAAACGATGGCTTTTCACACATTTAAATGACTATAACAAACATGGTTGTTCCTACTCAAAATGAATGTAGTATGCCCTGATATGCTTTCACTTAGCTGTTATTAATGAATAGAATTAACTTTTCATTGATCAAAATGTACTGTACTTCTATAGATCTGTTCCTGTTATTACATATTCCAAACCAACCATGGCATCAATAGTTTGTAAATATATACACTTGCACTAGTACCTGTTGTAAATGGGACACTCTAATTAAAGTTTCAATTTCTTACACTCTATGGATAAGGATATATCCCACTTTATGAAGCAAACTTGTCACAACATATAGCTGATATCATTATAATATTACAATTGCATATATACAAGATCTATAAGGATACAGCATGTAGAATCACCCATTTACTAATACATTTCGAGATCCAATAAGGCTCAAAAGTTGAAGTCAATATGTATAATGATGTTTTCACAAGCTATAATCCATCAACGATGATCCAAATGCCTTTCAATATTTTCCGATTCACAAGCCTGTAATCCACCATATATGTTAACAGTACTGCCAACGTCCAATAACGCAAGTGCGAAAAGGATCGCGAAATGTTACTTCATGGTTAACATAAAGTGAAACTAAAAATTTAGATTTATGTCTTGCCAGTAATCACAGTACCTTGATTATTCCTGAATTTGTAGGCTTGTAATCCACCAATTGTTGAGTCCAATAAATGGGACGCTGGTCCCGAATATACACAGAAAAAAGTTCCCAACCAGCTGCCACAGAGTGATAGAATGAACCTCCGTAATTGGCTTTAGGCCCTCAGACCAATCCACATGTCAGCCAAAACACTCACAAGGTAATCCTTCCCTGGTTGAAATGCTGGTTCCCCATCCCGTTTGAACAAAACAATTACCCAATATGGTTGATGCTTAATAAAAATTATAACATCCACTGCTTCACGAAGAAAAAACGACTGAAAAGATTCCAAAAGGATGCCAAAAAAGACTCTTCTAACACAGAAATGCTGTGTCACTATCGAGAACCACCAGCAAAGCCAAGAACATCAACAGCAAACAAAGCGCTCTGCAAGGATGGCGTGCAAAGTCAAACCAACAATGTAAAACACCGACGACCAGCAAGAACGATAGTGACCACACAGTAATGAAGATTTAATTTATTATTTCTCCAAATCCAGACCGGTTTCGGCTATTCAGCCTTTATCAATGGATACAAAAAATTTTTTAAGTGAAATAAAACAGCCTGCATTTATACTGATCTCTAATTACCTAGAAGCAGTGGTGCAGCACCACCTAGTGGATGGAGTATCACAATACATATACCATCTTAGTTGCAAAGCATACGACCAGTGACATTTAGTGCCAGAAATATAAATATTATATCATATTTTCAAAAATAAAAAACAAAGTTTTGAAAAAAATCATGTGTACATGCAGATTCTATAGTGATGGGCCATTAACATACTCTATGTATATGTAAATAAGCATACCTTGGTATTCAAGAATAGAAAATTATAAATCTGAATACAACTGGTATATATATCAGTTGTATTCAGATTTATAATTTTCTATTCTTGAATACCAACACCAATAATAAATTAAATCTTCATTATTGTGTGGTCACTATTGTTCTTGCTGGTCGTCGGTGTTTTACGTTGTTGGTTTGACCTTGCACGCCATCCTTGCGGAGCGCTTTGTTTGCTGTTGACGTTCTTGGCTTCGCTGGTGGTTCTCGATAGTGACACAGCATTTCTGTGTTAGAAGCGTCTTTTTTGGCATCCTTTTGGAATCTTTTCAGTTGTTTTTTCTTCGTGAAGCAGTGGATGTTATAATTTTTATTAAGCATCAACCATATTGGGTAATTGTTTCGTTCAAACGGGATGGGGAACCAGCATTTCAACCAGGGAAGGATTACCTTGTGAGTGTTTTGGCTGACATGTGGATTGGTCTGGGGGCCTAAAGTGAATTACGGAGGTTCATTCTATCACTCTGTGGCAGCTGGTTGGGAACTTTTTTCTGTGTATATTCGGGACCAGCGTCCCATTTATTGGACTCAGCAATTGGTGGATTACAAGCCTACAAATTCAGGAATAACCAAGGTACTGTGATTACTGGCAAGACATAAATCTAAATTTTTAGTTTCACTTTATATTAACCATGAAGTAACATTTTGCGATCCTTTTCGCACTTGCATTATTAGAGGTTGGCAGTACTGTTAACATATATGGTGGATTACAGGCTTGTGAATCGGAAAATATTGAAAGGCATTTGGATCATCGTTGATGGATTATAGCTTGTGAAAACATCATTATACATATTGACTTCAACTTTTGAGACTTATTGGATCTCAAAATGTATTAGTAAATGAGTGATTCTACATGCTGTATCCTTATAGATCTTGTATATATGCAATTGCAATATTATAATGATATCAGCTATATGTTGTGACAAGTTTGCTTCATAAAGTGGGATATATCCTTATCCATAGAGTGTAAGAAATTGAAACTTTAATTAGAGTGTCCCATTTACAACAGGTACTAGTGCAAGTGTATATATTTACAAACTATTGATGCCATGGTTGGTTTGGAATATGTAATAACAGGAACCGATCTATAGAAGTACAGTACATTTTGATCAATGAAAAGTTAATTCTCTTCATTAATAACAGCTAAGTGAAAGAGTATCAGGGCATACTACATTCATTTTGAGTAGGAACAACCATGTTTGTTATAGTCATTTAAACGTGTGAAAAGCCATCGTTTTGAAATTGTATTTCTTGTCAACATTCAATTGGATCAGGTTGTCATATGTACTACCTGGACTAGTTAGCGTTGAACCTTCTAGTTAGTGAAACATGTGCTAAGGGGTTTCAAATGCTGAATTGTCATATGTCATGTGATGAATAATAGTATATTTGAGTATACTATTTAGCAGGAACACCTAGCCTATTCAGCATTGTATTATGAATATAGTATATATTTTTTTCAAAAACACATATGTGCCAAGAATAATGGGGACATACTGATGGACACATATAAAGACAAGTGTGGATGTTTATCATAGATGAGTATGGTTTATTCCTAGATTGTGTTCTTTGACCAAATATATTACAGTGTTATTTTTGGACAATATTCATATATTTTTTATATTATTGACACCCAGGTTCTTAGTGCAGTCCCTGTTGAACTATCACTAATTTGGATATATTGTTTGAAACAGAATTTGTTTCTAGTTGGTCAAAATACATAAATACATTCTTTAAAAAATGGATTTGGAGCAATTACTAACAGGATTATGTGCTGATCGGCATGACATTGGAGTGTTTGGTATGAATAATATGTCAAGCAGTAACCCGAGTGGCTCAAACATGAATATTAGCAATGGCTGTGAAATGGCCTTCAACAAATTCAACAAGGATCTTAAAAACTTAAGGGCCAATATATGGCATCTTAGACTTTTTAAGGCATAAATTAACAAGGATATTACACCAAGAGGACTAAGAGTTAAGTTACAGCCTTTGGTCAGTAGGTCGGAGGACAGACTGACCAAAGAATGGAACCAAGCTCTTCAACAATCATCAATGATGTTTGTTAAGATCCTTGCTGCTTATTATGAGAGAATGGTGGATATTTGTTTAATGGAAGTAAAAGCTTCATGTGAAGAATGTAAGAAATATGAATCACAACCAACATATGCCACTTTTGTTAGCAAATTATCCAAAGATTTGGCTAATTTTGACCAACTAACTAAAGATAGGAAAATACGTAAGTTTAACAGGGACTGCACTGATTACCAAAGGGGTCGTCCTTTTGATACATCTAAAACTGTGAGATTTTATGATTTTGGTCAGAGGACACCAGGAAACAAACCTAAGAAAAGGCCAATGTCCATCCTGAAATCCTCTGACAAGACTTCAGTTAGTACTTCAGGGGAAGACTCCTCATGCACAGATAATGACTGTAATAGCTATCGAGAATCACCCAGAAGCAAAAACAACTAATGTCCAGTACCCTTTAGACATACAAACAAGCGACGAGGGGGTCGCAAGCACAAATATAGGAATAAGATCCAATTCCATGGAAGGACTGATACAAACAATGTTGAATTGACAGAATTTGGGTTTCATAATGTTTTGAACCTTTCTAATGTACAACTGACAGATGTACAAACTACATTACTCAATAAAGGACTTGGTTTTATTCCCAGTTTTTTTCATTGATGAACATAGCATTGTTACGGATGTTTTGTCTTTTTGTCATAACCTGAACTTGAAATTATTTTTTTCAGACAATACCTCTCAAAGATCACTTGATTTCAAGTTCTTGAAATCAGACTTTCAACCGCCCATGAACAAACATGTCTCTATTTTCCAACAATCTGTACTTAGGGATTTACATTTTCATCATAAAGAATCATACATTCTGGGCCAGAACATGTCACCCATGGAAAAGGTAGCCTTGGAGGAATTAAGGCATAACCGCAACATTGCCATTCTGCCTGCAGACAAGGGAGGTGCTGTGGTGGTAATGAATATTGGGGAATACCTCAATGAGGGGAAAAGACAGTTAGCAAATACTAGGTGTTATATGCAAATGTACATTGACCCGACTGGGGTCTTTAAAAAAGAAATAGACTCTTTTCTTAAACTAGCAGAGGATGAGGGTATTATCTCTCTGTTGATCAGTGGCAGTGAAAAACATTGAGCAGCTCCCCTGCCCCCCGTGGGAGTGGTTACTGACTTGAAACTGTAGTTTTATTGACCAGTAGGCGTCTCTTCCAAAACTCCTTCATCTTCCTCTCTTAAAACCTAGTTGCCTCATGGGTTTGGGGTCTTTTCAGGCTTGTTGGCTGTTGGTGAAGCACCCACCAAGAGGAGAAAACGCTGAGAGAAGGGAGCCACTTTTGAGATTTTAAGTATTTTTTCTCTGTTTATTTGCTAAGTTTTTCTGCATAGTTGCCTAGTTTGAGCATTTTCTGGCTTGTTAAACTTGATTTCTGCATTAGTAGCTGTATTTAGAGCACAACCAAAAGCTGTTTACTGAATTTCCTGTTTGCACTTAATTTTAAAATTGTTTTTTCTCAAAACTTGCATATTTTCTGTCTGTGACCTAGCACTCTTGTGTGGGGTCATTTACTGCACTGTTCTAACTTGATATTACTTGTGAACCTCTGCTATCTCTGAAAAAACAAAAACAAAAAAAAATCTTGCTTTTTTCGCACTTTTCTGAGATTTAAAAAAGTTCAGTTACAGGCTTGCTGTTCCTGAACTGTTTGTAAGTTTCTGTGAGGTCATTTTTGCTTGGGCTAAGGGAAAGTCTCTCTGTTGATCAGTGGCAGTGAAAAACATTGAGCAGCTCCCCTGCCCCCGTGGGAGTGGTTACTGACTTGAAACTGTAGTTTTATTGACCAGTAGGGGTCATTTCCAAAACTCCTTCATCTTCCTCTCTTAAAACCTAGTTGCCTCGTGGGTTTGGCGTCTTTTCAGGCTTGTTGGCTGTTGGTGAAGCACCCACCAAGAGGAGAAAATGCTGAGAGAAGAAAGGAGCCACTTTTGAGATTTTAAGTATTTTTCTCTGTTTATTTGCTAAGTTTTTCTGCATAGTTGCCTAGTTTGAGCATTTTCTGGCTTGTTAAACTTGATTTCTGCATTAGTAGCTGTATTTAGAGCACAACCAAAAGATGTTTACTGAATTTCCTGTTTGCACTTAATTTTAAAATCATTTTTTCTCAAAACTTATATATTTTCTGTCTGTGACCTAGCACTCTTTTGTGGCGTCATTTACTGCCTGTTATAACTTGATATTACTTGTGAACCTCTGCTATCTCCGAAAAAAAAAAACAAAAAAAAAAAATCTTGCTTTTTTCCCACTTTTCTGAGATTTAAAAAAGTTCAGTTACAAGTTTCTGTGAGGCCATTTTTGCTTGGGCTAAGGGAAAGTCTCTCTGTTGATCAGTGGCAGTGAAAAACATTGAGCAGCTCCCCTGCCCCCCGTGGGAGTGGTTACTGACTTGAAACTGTAGTTTTATTGGCTGTATTGGGTCAATTCCTGGCTCTTTCCAGCCCCTGCTATCAAGCACGCTTTAGCGTGGAGTTGCCACTAGAGCAGCATCGGGCAGCGCCGGTTTAACAAGGTTAAACTTTTTATGGCTCCATAAAGTCTGTTCTTCATTTTTTCCCTTAGAACTGCTCTACTAGTAATCTAAACAGTATATCCCTTAACTAAAAAGCACAGCACTTGTTCCTAAAAAGCTTTTTTTTTTTTTTTTCTCCAAAAAAAAAAAAAAGCTCAGCACTTGTCTTAAAAGCATCTTCTTTTCAGGCTTAGCACTTCTGTATTATACAAAGTCCCTCACTAGCGAAACCCCCAGGAGTACCCACTTCCTTACTAAGTCCTCTCTCATTCAGTTACACCCCAAACTTCTTAATTTCTCTAGCATGTCGAAGGGACAGATGCTGGCGTCCTCTCCTGTCCAGTTGGTGAATCTGGGAATATTGAGGCAATGTTACAATTGCCTCATGTACACAGACAACCCTCTCCTCCTCCCACATAACACAAATACTTGCGAGAGATGCAGCTATTTAGCCAAACTGGAGGCTGAGCTCTCTCAACTCAGGACTGGCAAGACCAGACAGGAGGAGAAGGCAACTACACACACCACAAAACCAGTCTCACATAAAGCTATCACAACAATGAATCAAACACATAAACACACAAAGACATACTCGGAGGCTCTGAGCAAAATTTACCTAAACAGCAGAGGCCTCCAAAGCAGACACCCAAGCAACCGCCACCTCATGACACACCACAGGCAACACATAAAACACAAAATCAGTGTGCAAAACAGTCACAGCCCTTAAGGCCAAATACAACACCAAACATACTTGTCATAGGTGACTCCATAGTCAGACACACTGACGTCCCACTCACCAGGCTGAACAAGGAGAGGGTCACAGTAAGCTGCCTATCGGGCGCTAGAATCCGCCACATAACACAAGCACTCGGGTCACTCCACAGCAAGTATAAATATGACACAGTCATTGTCCATGCTGGTGTGAACGACCTGAGACGTACCTCCCTGGACTACATGAAAAGAGACATAGAGGAGCTCTCTGATTATGTAGCCCAGGCAGGTATGACCCTGACCCTGAGCAGCATCCTTCCTTCACCAAGAATGATGCCACAACATAGAGACAAGATGATCAGCTTTAACAATTGGCTTAATTACTGGTGTCATTCAAAGGGGATCCAGTGTCTGTCTACCTGGGATGACATGCTTGACAAGCCACGCTGCTTCGCAAGGGACGGCTTGCACCTGTCACCCCTGGGATTCCGGATATTGGCTAAGGCTCTTGCCACCCCCATAGTGCCTTTTTTAGGCAAGGCTCAAATTCTAAACCTACCACCCTAGAAAACAAAAATGGGAAGAAACTAAGGGCAATGCTGCTCAATGTCAGAAGTCTAAATCTCAAAATGCACGCACTCGAGGCCCTTCTCAGTATGGAGAACATAGATGTCTGTGCTGTGACTGAAACCTGGTTCAAGGCTCCTGAGAGCACCCCGGCACTATCAGGTTTTACCTCATATCATGCGTTCCGGCCCCAAAACCCGGACCACACCACAAAAGGAGGGGGTGTATCCATATTCATCAAGGATACCCACACCTCCAGGTTGGTGGCAACGCACGAAGCATCGGAAACCATCCAGGTGCAATTAAACATAGGCAAAACTGCTCTACAATTTGTAGCATGCTACAGGTCACCCTCTCATACTCAGGAACCCCACACAGCCTTCCTGAAGACACTGGAGGGTATAAAAGTATCTCCAAACACCATTATATTGGGTGACTTCAACTACCCGAATATAGACTGGGAACATTACTCAAGCCCAAACTTTCTAGCCCAAAGGTTCCTGGAGTTCATAAATTCAAATGCCATGGAACAACTAGTCACCGTTCCCACAAGAGGAGAAAATATACTAGATCTCATCATCACAAACATGGGGACAAAATGCTCCACACCATAAGTATATCCCTCATTGGTGAGATCAGATCATAAACTAATCTCGCTGGATATCCACATCCCGCCCCCACCCCAAACAAAAAAGACCACAGTGAAGAACTTCTCTAAAGCAAACTTCACACTACTCAAGACTGGTGTGGTATCCTTCAAGGCCCCCGAGCCAGTGGAAACCACAACCCAAGCTGCGGAAGCCCTTACAAATGCCTTCTACGAACACCTCCAGGACTGCATGGATCAGGCAATCCCTAATAAAACCAAGACTCTTTCCACCAAGGGCAAACGTCCAGTCTGGTGGACCCCAGCCATAAACAAACTTTACAATAAGAGGAGAAAGCTGTTACATGATAGAGCAAAATCCATAAAAGAGAAGACACCTTTGATCATTATTAGTAAAAAAATACGAACACTCATAAAATCATCCAAGGCCAACTTTGAGAGAAAAATTGCCATAGATTCAAAAGACAATCAAAAGGCCTTCTTCAGCTATGTTAGAAACCTGGGTGGAAACTCCCAGATATGCTCAGAATTAGTCCAAAATGATACAAAGATCACTGAACCCACAGACATTGCCAACATACTGGCAGACAGGTTCAGTGCAAACTTCACCCCCCTCTCCCCCCCCCCCAGAAGGAGAGATAACTATCCCAGCGGAGTGCAGCCTCCCAGACATCTCCAATGCGCAGGTGAAAGCTGCTCTCTCTAAAGCTAAAACCACAGCATCAATGGGACTGGATGGTGTCCCCGGCTGTGTGCTACACGAACTCAATGAGGAACTAAACCCGCACATAAGGCAGCTGTTAATCTTAGTCTTACCACAGGATACGTGCCCAAGGAGTGGCATACGGCAACTGTGGTCCCACTCCACAAAGGCGGTGCCTCTATGGACCCTGGTAATTACCGCCCCATAAGCTTAACAAGCCTGGTCTGCAAAGCTATGGAGAGGATCATAATGGAACTCATAAACAAAGACGTAGGGGACTTGCAGACATTGGACCCGACCCAGTTTGGCTTTGTCAAGGGCAGATCATGCCTTTTGAACTTGGTCAACTTCTTCGAAACAGTCACCAAGGCCATTGATGAGGGAAAGGCAGTCCATACAGCCTACCTTGACCTTGCAAAAGCTTTCGACACAATACCCACTCGGGTATTATAGAGAAACTTACCAGCTTAAATGTAAACCCATATGTCACAAGATGGGTTGCAAACTGGCTAAAGGACAGAACCCACAGGGTTAGAGTAGCTGGCGCCATGTCAGACTCCACGCCGGTCACAAGTAGTGTCCCACAGGGCTCAGTCCTTGGCCCCCTGTTGTTCGGCATCTACTTCTCAGAAGTACAGGCTAACATAGGAGGACTATGGCTGACAAAGTTTGCAGATGACTGCAAACTGGAAGCCATAGTGGAAAGTACATCGGACACAGATATCCTTCAGAGGGGTCTCACGGAAACTGATAGCTGGTGCCAGAGCCATGGCCTGAAGTTAAATGCCAAAAAATGTATAGTCATACCCTTCGGGAAAAACAAGGTAACCCCAAGCTACCATATAGGTGGCAATCCACTAAGCACAGAAGAAGTTATCAGGGACCTGGGGACCCAGGTTGACAGTGGCCTTTCTTTTGACACTCACATTGCTAAAGTGGTTAGAAAAACCTTCTACATTGCCCACCTGATCATGAAGGGATTCACATCCAGATCAAGTGAGGTCATTGTTCCCCTGTACTCTTCACTTATCAGACCAATGATCGAGTACAATGCCCCATTCGGGATGTATCTCACCCGACACCTGCAGCAGTTGGAGAGACCCCAAAAGTTCCTCACCAAAAGGATAAAGGGACTCCAAAATCTGTCATATGCTGCCAGACTGAAGAAACTACAGCTCTATTCAGTTGCATACCGTCTGCTCAGAGGTGACCTGTGCCTGACATACAAGGCCATGTCCAACCAGGAATTAATGGACATGCTCCACCTCAAAAAATCCAAATCTACCAGATCCACTAGAGCAAGCAACTTAAACCTTAGCACAGATATAAATAGGACATGCTGGAGGGATAGATTTGTCACCCAGAGACTCCCTATGTTGTGGAATAAAATCCCGGTCCATGTGAGGCAGAGCACCTCGCTGGCTCTGTTCAAGAGAAATCTTGACCGGTGGATGGGAGATCATAGGTTTACCCCAGGAATCATCTCTGTGTCACTGCTGGACAGAGGCACAACAAACTAATGGGCACAGTATTTTTTAACATAAGGGGTGGCGTAAGCCACAAAAACTCTGGGCTAGGCTTATAAATGCCTTAGGGCAGATAGCCTAGTATAAACCTATGAACCTATAACAAAAAATACAGTTAAACATCTCACTGTAAAGGACCTACAGAAACAAATCTTGTATCTTCTTCCAAAAATACATAAGTCTATTTCAAAACCCCCAGGTAGACCCATTGTATCAAGGATAGGGTCCTTGACTGAACCATTATCAGCATTTCTAACACAGTATCTTAAACCCCTTCTAACATCGGTCAGGGCCTGACTACAGGACACCACGCACTTTTTACAAATTTTGCAGGATACACAGTTAGAACCAGACTGGTTAATGTGCACGTTGGATGTGAAATCTTTATACACCAGCATTCCACACTGGGCGGGATTACAATCCCTGCAATACTGGCTTGAGAGAACAAACCTATATCCTCCGGGTTTCAATACCTTACTTGTCTGCATGGCAAAACATGTATTAAACAAAAATATTTTTTACTTCCATGGAGAATGCTTTTGGCAGTTACAAGGGAGAGCAATGGGAGCTTCCTTTGCACCCATTTATGCAGATTTGTTCATGGCCTATTTTGAAGAATGTATGATATATGATACATCACATAACATTTACATGGTGGAAATTGATA
Organism: Protopterus annectens; assembly: GCF_019279795.1. Lineage (NCBI taxonomy): Eukaryota > Metazoa > Chordata > Ceratodontiformes > Protopteridae > Protopterus > Protopterus annectens. The sequence goes on from NC_056728.1 coordinate 135,799,191, forward strand.
TCTGGCGATGATATTTGGATGATTGCTGGATGATGTGGAAGACGGATGAAGTATATTTACAGGAATTTATGGATTACCTGAATGGTAACATTTGGGGTATTGAGTTTACGGTTACAAGTAACATTAGTACTACTGACTTTTTGGATGTTACTGTTTACCATAATAAAGATGACACTAAGTACTAAAACATTCAGAAAATACCCACAATACAATACTTTGTTACATGCCTCCAGTATGCATCCGAACCACACCATCCGCAACATCCCTAAGTCTCAGTTTATGCGTATTAGATGCATTTGTTCATCTCAGGAGGAATTTGAACATGCCAGACAAGATTTATACCATAGATTTCAAGACAGAGGATATAGAGACATGGACATATATCAAGCTAGCTCATGGAGCAACACCATAGATAGAAGGACTTTGCTACAATACAAAAAATCAGGGCATGCTCATCAAGAATCTATCTTGAGATTTGTTACTACGTATGGTAGGAACCAACAAATTGTCAGGGATATATTGATTTCAAACTGGAGCATTCTTTTGGCTAATGACAGTTTAAGGACACTATTAGGCCCTCAGTGTCAGATGTGATACAGACGAGGCAAGAATCTGGGAGGGCTATTTTCACATTACAAACATAGAGAAGGGGGAGGAGCGGTATATCACCAGACCACTATCAGTGGAGACAAACTAATTGGTACTTTTCCATGTGGCCATTGCTGCTCCTGCTTACAAGTCAGTACACTTAAAGAATTTACCAGTGCCAACACAAATCGTGTATTTAAAACGAGGGTGTTTGGAAATTGTAGCAGTACATGGATTATTTACTTAGCTACCTGCCAATGTAAAGCCTTCTACATTGGTCAAACTTCTAGATCTCTTAGAATAAGGATGACAGAACATCGTAGTGACATTAGGAACAAAAAAGAAACAAATGCTTTGTACAGACATACAATACAACATCCCAATGCTCAGTTTATGTTCATGATCATTGACAAAATTCAGGGAGATAGGAACAACCAACAAGGTTGGCACACCATTTTAAACCATAAGGAACAATATTGGATCACCAACCTTGGATGTTTATTTCCTCCAGGTCTGAATGACCATCTGTGAGTTTCATAAAATAATGGGTGGTTTAGTAGTTATGGTAATAACATCATATATTCATATGGATCAAGTATTAGTGCGAATAATATAATGGTGGTTAGGTCTACCACAATTAACATTATATTCGACCAAGTATGGTATGCATTTTTCAGGATACATACATATATATATATATATATATATATATATACACTGATTTGTATTTGTATCTGTCATTATGGTTTGAAATATTGGGCAATATATGATTACAATGATGATTCAGTACCATGTATAAGGAGATTATTTGAAATCGTTATAATCAGTATTAATAGCTGACAATAATGCTATATTTTTCTACCTTATTTATTAATATGGTATATGATCATTATTTTTCATTTTGTTTTTATTAACATGTGGTTATCATATAAAAATATATATACCAGTTGTATTCAGATTTACAATTTTCTATTCTTGAATACCAAGGTATGCTTATTTACATATACATAGAGTATGTTACTGGCCCATCACTATGGAATCTGTATGTACACATGATTTTTTTCAAAACTTTGGTTTTTATTTTTGAAAATATGATATAATATTTATATTTCTGGCACTAAATGTCACTGGTCGTATGCTCTGCAACTAAGATGGTATATGTATTGTGATACTCCATCCACTAGGTGGTGCTGCACCACTGCTTCTAGGTAGAGACCAGTATAAATGCAGGCTGTTTTATTTCACTTAAAAAAATTTTTGTATCCATTGATAAAGGCTGAATAGCCGAAACCGGTCTGGATTTGGAGAAATAATAAATTATTTCTTGAAACCTAACATAGAAGGATCTCTCACCCATTTCATCTTGCCTTGCTGTAGTAAGTGAACCAGGGAATAGTAATTCTGTAGATCAGTCAGGAAAATATAGTGAGATTGGTTAAGTACTGTTTTTCTGTATCTGTGTGAATCTATTCATTGTATTATTTTAATATTTCCTGTAACTGAAACTTTGATGTTTATTGTAAATAGATATTTAGTATTTGTATGGTCTTATTATATATTATTAAATATAGTTAAGTTTTTCATTGTGGCATGTCCTTTAGAGAATATTTTAACCTTTGAGAGTACTCATATCTATTCAGTGACTCGGAGGCTGCTCCTGAAAGCCTTACTGCATTGGTCAAAATACTACCATTTCTACTAATATTAATTTCACTCAATATAATTGGGTACCCTTGTAAGAGCCTTAAAGTAGCTGGCTTTGGAGTGTCTGGTGGCATTAACTACCTTATAGTCTGGGCAGAAGGGGGCATAGCTAGTAAATCTGTACCAGCTTTTCCAGGTGTGTTCGTGTGTGTGTGTGTGTGTGTGTGTGTGTGTGTGTGTCAGAGTGTGTGTATGTGTCAGCTGTTTGGAGCAGTGACATGAAGCATTGGTTTCACAGAGAGGGTGTTGGAGGACTTGGCTTGTACACTTGGCTGAGGACTCAGCTGTATAGCTCTGCCAGTGGGGAGTCTTAATGAGGCCCTGGAGGGAGACAGAGAGAGAAATCCAGACCCCAGAATGTGTCTGTTCCCTGTGTGCTCTTAAGGAAATTGCAGAGAGCTGCATCTGGAAATACTGTGTGTATCTGTTTTTGTTCTGAGTGAACGTCCCTCTCCAGTATTAGTGGTGAGGATTCAGGCTCCTTGATTGCTGGCTAAGAAATGGGACATCACTGTCATAACTGTATATAGACATAAGTCTGCTCTTTTTCTCTTGGTGTCACTTTTTTAGTTTGATTTTGAGTAATTTCTGAAACAGTTTGCAGATATATACATTTTAAACGTCCTTTTAAATTTCTGAGGAATGTTATATTTATTTGTCATTCATCCTGACAACATTTGAAGTTTTATACACTCTTGCAACTCTGGATATATTTCCATGCAGTAAAGAGATTCCATTGGCAATGAAAGGTTGTTTTTAGGCAACTACACAAGTAAATGAGAGAACAGTCATAGCAACTTTCCATTTGTTGGAAGACACAAGACCTTTTCTAGTGAGTTATCCTTTGGCAAGGTCAATTGGATTGACAAGGATACTTCAGTCTATAAATGGTGACAGTCTACATAGTGGGAGACTAATCAGCTTATTACATTAATGTGAAAATATTGATTTGTAAAGAAAAATGGAAAATTATGAGGTAAAACTACACATTGACCTTAAAATACAGGTAGTAGCTCAGCCTCACCTGAAGGCTGCTATTTCATTTAAGACATTTAAGACAGAAGGTCGAGGAAAAACTGTTGTAAACATTAGCAAAATATTATAGAGAAGTTTACATGACCAGCGCTGTAGGTTTCACAATTTGTTACTACACAAAAAACAAAGAATCTCTATTAAATGAGACCATGCATAGCTATGGGACCAGCAAACAAGAGTAAAGAAAATGAAGAAACGTAATGACAACTAAGTGCTGTAGTCTGTAGCAAGCCCGATGTGAACTTAAGTTATCATAAGATAGAATTAGATTCATATAGTAGACCTGTTGCTGCATTTCCGACACACACACAGGGTAAGGTATAAAAGGACAGTTTTTGGAATACGCTCAGCATTAAAGCTATATTATCACATTATAAAACAAACTTATGTAATGTTATCATTATGCTTGGTGAAATGCAACAGGAACATAAGTAATGTCTAAAAGATGAGCTTGGCAGGCAAACAAATTGGACTTACAATTCACAAAGGGAAATACGAGTTTGACAAGGTTGTACTACAATTCTGTGAGTTCATACATTAAACAAATGTCAGCCACATCCTGTCATGGTTAAGGCTTTACATGCTATGTCACTACCAAGCAGTATAAAGGAAATGAGATGTTTAAAACTTGTTGTAAATTATAGCTCAAGGTTGTTTAAGGATTTCAGTACAACTACTTCACATTTGAGAGAGTTAATGAAAAAAAGTAATTTTGAAATGAAAGAGATGTATCAGAAAGCAACAGTTCACCTTGTCACACTAAGCTATGACCATGGTGGTCAAAGTCCATGAACTAAAAGTATATAATCATACAGTGACTATTGTTAGGACATAGTCACATGATGGGAAATGGCCATGGACACTGCTAGTGTTTTAACATCAACTGTATATACTTGCTTGATCCTGACCTCAGCGAAAGAATTGTAAGGGAAGTTAAAATAAATTGTATTTACACCAGACTTAGATACCCACAGTTGTATTTCTGTATGTGTTTGTGCATGGTGCATGCATGCGTGTGTGTGTGTTTGTCAGGCTGGAAAAGATTTGATAACTGGAATTTTTAGAAAACAAAATACAGAATAATAGGCATATAATGAAACTTTGTTAATATGCATTTTATTTGTATACAAGCCCGGTTAATACACGGTGAAGACCTGCCTCCCATGGTCACAGAATTAGTACACTGAATTTGTTAAAACACGGTACACTGGTATGTGCTTACATGTGCTTGAATGGCAAAAATGTATCAATACATTGTCTGATGCTCTGGCATTAGTAGAAGTGCTATAGAAGTACCTAATTTATTATTATCTATGTGGTCACGTGGATGAACGAACTTCCTTTCTAATTAAAATGTAAATATTTATTTTGCAGTTTGAATACAATACTGGTGAGGCATATAGTAATATTTCATTAAAATTTAATTTATTCCAGTTACACTGGTGTAATTAATAAGACTAAGTAATGGAGAGAGGCAAACAAAATGAAACTACACTGAACTGTAAAACACAAAAGCAGTAAACCAAGAACCAGTAGATACATGTGGAAACGAGGTGAGGATGTGAAAACCTAAATCAGCCACGATACTGTAATGTATTAAAAATAATATAAAAGAAGTTCCAAGTTCCAGCAAACACTATTATTTTACTAAACCAAAAGTTACTAAGCAGTTTTGTTCCTGAATGATCATGGGACTTCATCAGAGTAGCAATGTAATGTGCAATCACTGTTTAAAAACCAAAAAGCCTGAGAAGTGTTGACTGAGGTTTCTTTTTTGGGGATAAACTCTTGGCTGTGCTTGTAAAGGCCACAGGGCCATTAGCCTAGTAACATCCTATGATCCTATGATTGTTGCTCTCAGGCTATTCATACTTAAAGCTGCAATATACTTTTTACAGAATGATCACCCAGAGTGAAAATAAAATATATAAAAAATGCATATAATAAATACACATAAATAACTGATCATCTCTCAATTAAAAATTGCCCAAACCTAACTATTCTAGCAGTGTTAAAATTTAAAAACATTCAACCAAATTCTTACATGAATAGGTCAAGCAATACTGCAGTTCAATACAATAACATTCAAGGTTTAAGGTGCATAATTTTCAGTAAGTTAATGCTTTCAACTAAAAAAAAAAAGATGGAGACTGAATCATTTAGGCCATAAGGGCCAGTGGCATTGGTCTTTATTTGATACTCAGCTTCTTTACATTCAAGTTTAACTTTCCATGGTCCATCTCTGGCATCTACTTCCATAATATCAATAAGAAAGAAGCTAAAAGAATGCCCTTCTTTTCTTTGAATATGCTTCCACAACCCATTTCTGGTGTCCTGCTTCTTCAAATCCCTTAAATGCTCATATATTCTGTCTTTAAGTGCCCTTTCTGTTTTTCCAGTATAATACGATTGGCACTGTGAGCAAAAGGCAATGTATACAACTTTCTCCATTTTGCAATTACATCTCTTAGGGCATCTGATCCTACTATAACCTTTAACTGTTATGGATTCACCTTCCCAAATATAAGGACAGTAAGTACATCTGCCACATTTCGTCATCATGTGGCATCTTGAGCTACCATAATTGGTATGTTTCTCCCTTTCTAATTAGTTTTTAATATTAATATCCCTCTTATAGGTCACAATTGGTCATTATCCCAGTTTTTACCATACTTAAACCACCTGTTTCAAGAATTTCCAATTGTTAATCAATAAATCCTGAATTATTCTCACCTCTTTGTTAAAAGTAGGAAAGCATCCTCTATTATTCCTAGTGTCCTTGGCTACACCTGCTGTCATTACATCATTAAAACAACCTAGAAATGGTTTATAAAATAGGTCAGCCCTTTTTTGCTTAACCTCTTGGAATAACTTTTCAAAAAATGCCAGGGGGTATCCACTATTTAAAAGCATACCCTTTAAAATTTCTCCCTCCTTGACAAATGTTTCAGCCTCAGATACCATTCTCACTAGATGCACTAATTGTCCTTTCACAAGGGCTTTCTTTTGATGAAGAGGATGGCAGCTGTCAAAGTGGAGCAAGGAATTAGAGTACATACGTTTCCTATACAAACTGGATGTGAAACATCTGTTTTTTCTGGTGAATTTTTAATTGCACATCCAAATAATTGATAACATCAAAAGATTTCATCATTGTAAAATGTAGCAAATGGGTAGTATTATTGATGTAGGTAAAAAATTATTGTAATCTAGTCTCAGTATCTTGCCAAAAAATGTCATCTAGGAAGTGCCCATAAAGGCTCCAACATTTAGCAAAGGGGGTATTAAAATGTAGTTATGTTCCCACTAGGCCAGAATGGTATTCACAAAAATGGGGGCACATGTGACCCCCATTTAAACACCTTTTACCTGCTTAAAGATAGATCCTTTGAATCAAATGAAATTGTTGTTTAAAACAATTCCATAAGACTAGATAAACAATTAACCAATCTGTTACTTAAGTTGGTATACTAAGTTACATATAGGGTGAAACAATCAAGCCCAGTATTATGGGGTATAACAGAGAATAAGTCCTTAATATCTGTTGTAAGAAATATTAACTTCTCCGCAGCTATTTGTTTTTGAATCTTTGTAAGAAAATCCCATGAATCATTGTAAATGTTTGCCTCATTGTCTAAAATATGTTTCAGTTTTGTATCAATAAGCTTGCCCATGCTATGTGTTTTAGAGCATTTGGAGTTGATTGGTCATTAAGGGGGTGTGCAGCATTCTTTCTGAATTTTGGGATCCCAAAAATGAAAGGGATCCATGGGAAATCATTCTTAATAAAGTTAAATTTTTCAGTAGGAAGCACTTCATCTAAAAGTAGGTCATAGATAGCCATATCGATTTTTGAATATGAAATATTCATCTGGTTTCTAGAACTCTTTTCGTATTGATCTGTAAAAAGCATATACTCCAGTCTACTAGTGTAATCAATATTCCTTGACAGCCATCCCCCCTCCCTTATCAGGTTTCATGCATCCCCAGCACTAAGTCACCTACTCATGCCCTTCAAATCAAATTGTCCCCTTGCTCCAAATCACTCCTTTGTATCTCTAAGGCCAACAACACTGCAGGTAAAGCACTATTCTCCCATAATATAGCTACATCCTGGAATAACCTTCCCCCTGCTTTATCTTCTGCCTCCACTATTACACTGTTCAAAAACTCACTTTAATTATACTTAATGAATTCCTGGCTATGTTCATACATTACCTAACCTTCACTGTTTCTACCACCCCAGATAGCTTCATATCCAATTATACCTACTGTAATTTGTATACAGTATCAGAAATTATATTTTCTGCTCAAGTTTCTAATATTTATACTACCTCATGCTAAACTTACACTAATTAATTTCTATAAGTAGTCTCTGTCTGTCTCAATAGTCAGTTATAATGCTTATCTAGTGTCAGTTTCTGTTTCTTTATCGAAAGTTGTATTTTTTATCTAGTGTCAAATTTTGTTTTTGTATCGATAGTTGTATTTTTATCTATTGTCAATTTTTTGATTCTGTATAGATCATATTGTTATCATATTGTTCAACTATTTTTTGATTCTGTATAGATCATATTGTTATCATATTGTTCAACTATTTGTTTTTCTGTACTGAATGTGGAGCTTTTCTCCCCGGGCCTCCACTGTAAAGGGACATGTGTCCGGTCGGACTATCGCGGTAAACAAATGTAAAATAAATAAATTTCATAAAGCAGGTCCCTTTCAGTGTTCAAAATATTATTACCATTCCCTCCTAAATTGCATTTAAACACCTTCCTCATGTCATGCTCACATATTTTTTCAAATAAAGAGATTGTGGGATTTAAGGGGAGAGTTAAAAACACTTGATTTCTTACAAGGGTCATTGTTTTCCACACTTTAATTCTCACCGTCCAACATAATAAATACTAAAGTTTAACTTCCTCGTAAATATTTTTAAATTAACAATTGTTCTAGAAATATTGCCATTTCTAGATGGAACAAAGAGTGAGGTATGGTCTCGGGATATCGCTGAACTGAAGTTATATATTTTATAGTCATTTTTCCAATTAGTAATTATTTTTGATCCACTAACAGTTAATTGTTCCTCGCTCATCCCCTCTTCCTCTGGGAAAATTGAAAGTTCATGGATTGATGTTCATGGTGATAAAGCCCTTTCCAATTGCCTTGGTACCTCTTTTTCTGATTCAATAGTCTGTCTGATCTCGGGAGGGGTGGAAAATCCAAAGGGGTCTCAGGGGTAGCATGGTCAAAGTCACTCTCTGGTTCAGGGAAACAATCAGTGTTGTAAATACTGTTAACAAGCTTTGGAGGGACAGGGCTGGCTCTTTTGTTATTCTAATCGTTTTTTATCATGAGTAAGCTTCTTTTCTTTTCTAAATTTTACCTCATTTAATGTTTTTACGTCTCTGTTATAGACCAAATTATATTCACCTGTGTGTGTTTCAAATGCCAAATCCTTCGAAACAGTATCCAGCAGAGTAATATTTCACTCCAGCTGCTCCATGCTTAATTGGTTGTGCTGCATCACAAGCTCCATTAACTCACATCACTGCTGATCGAATAAAGGCAGAAGATTTTGATGTAAAGTGGATAACCTGGAGGGAATTTTCCATGATCTCAAATGCTTGGGTACAATGCCCAACTTCACACATTCCTGAAAGTAGCATTTCTCTACCTGCAACATTCAGTATTTAGTAAGTTTTTTCTCCAAGGAACATTTTGAAAATCCATGCTGTTTAAATAATTTGAATAAAGAAAAATTGCCTGTTATCTATAGAAGTAGAAAGAGCACGTTGATGACGAGTGCCATTTTCAATGATTCGTTCCACAGATATTTTGTTCTGGTGGTTAAAAAAAACACTTGCTTACTCAAAAACTCAAAAAAAAGGCATTGTTATTGCTGGACAATTGTCCTGCTTATCCACCTGCTGATTCATTAATTTTGCGTAACGGTAAAATTTGTGTTCTTTACTTGCCCATGAACACCACATCACATCAAAAATCCAACCTTTAGACCAAGGAGTTATTAAAAATTTCAAGCAAAATTATAGACGTGGTTTAATTTTGGCCTTGGTTTCTTCTGAAACTGTTAATATTCCAGAGTTTTTAAAAAAATTAAATCTAAAAGAAATCATTTATATGATTCAGCAGTCATGGCATGATGTTAAAAAGCACTCAACAGAAAACTGTTGGATGAGAGGCCTGTGTGATGCCTTCGCTCAGGCTCAGCTGGACCCTGTGCCAGACCATCATAGCTCTTCTGAATTTGAATATGACTTTGAAGGATCTACTGAAACAGATGTCAAGACAGTTAGCCAAACAAATCAACAAAAAGCAGCACAAATTTATAGATGCAAAGATTTTCACATTGAAATCTCTCAAGACATTGTCAATGAATGGTTAAAATCAGACAAAAGAAGGGATTGGGGTGTTCCAGTTATGGAATTAAATGTCCTATGATGATATTGTACAAGCAGTTCAGACCAAATTGGCTATGACTAACTCACATAACATAGGCTAAAGCGATGAAGATGGCGACAATGTCTCATTTGTACCAACGTCAAAAATGTTGCCATCTGAAGTGGTTGCAGCTGTCGAATAATTCACAAGAGTCATGGAGGAGCAAGGTGCAGAACTGTTGGATTTAATGCACCTGAGGCGAATAGCTGATTTTGCAAGAAAAAAAAACGAGTCAGTAGCCTGAAGCAATTGAAACTAACCAACTTTATTCAGAGGCCTGTGAATGCATAAAAGCTGTATATCATTTAATGGACATGTATACTCAAGTAATATATATTTCTTGTTCACATGGACCTATACTATGTAGTCTTTGTTAACATGTGGTACATCTGAATAAAGTACTTTACTGTTTTGGATTGCCATTTTATTTAATGTTACACTTTATTTTTAAATAATTAAAAGTTTTCCGAGACTGCATGTTTAATTATGGTTTTACTATTTAAATTTGTGTAGTCTCAGTTGCTTAGCGTCTGCTGAATTGCATTGAAATTGAGTTTCCACTGGTGATTTTCACCATGTTTTATTACCTAGTGCTAAATTTTAATGCCATTTTGTTTGTACACACAGTGTTATTACGCGGTCCCAAAACGTTAACTCCCGACCACCACGTATTAATGAAATTCCACTGCATTTATGAGAAATTAAGTTTGGTCCATAGACTTCAGATGCTTTATTAAACCCATTTAGTGTTGTTCCTTTTAAGGTTTCTATAATATCCATTCCCACTTCGTTTATGTTGCACTGCATTTAACATGCATAAAATATAAAGACTAACTTGCTTCCTGTTCAGCTTTTCAGAGGTCTTCATCTTTTCAGCTGAAATTGAGTCAAAGAGATAATTTTATGTTGTCAGCAGATGGTTGGGCTGTGCATCTGTGAACATTAAAGAATCCATTGTGTTCCACTGCATTTGTATTTGTAACCTTGGAGGTAGTTACCTCTGGCTATATCTTTGCTAGACTAGCTAATGAACTGTATCAACAATTCTGAATTTGTTGCATTTCTCATATCTGAGGTCATGACTTGATTAAATGCTGTTGAATGATATAAATTAACTTGGAAAATATTTTTAAAAATGATTTTTTATTATTTATTAAACTACCATTATTTCCTCATTCCTTTAGGTTACCATGACAATCATATAGTTATTCGATGGTTCTGGGCAGCTGTGGAAAGATTTAACAATGAGCAAAGGCTGAGACTGCTTCAGGTAAGAGTCGAGTACATATTTTGTCATGCTCATCTGAATGGCCCAGTTAGTACTTCAGTATATCTGCTATATGAAATGCCATTTTGAATATATAATTTCTTGTAGTGATTAGCTGACTGCATAGCTGTGGAAATAGCTACCTCCTAGGTACAGGTTAACAACCTTTAGAATGCATATTTTCCTTTCTGATTCCCTCACCACACATCGAAGTGCAGAATTGCTTGCTAATGTCCTGCCTCAGTCAGAACGCTTTGCTTGGATATCTAGTTATTTAACTGGTGAACACTTTTAAAAAGAAACAATTGTTTACCAATTAATAGTTCCCAACCCCACAGGTAAAGTTTGCACATACCTGTTAAAAAATAAAATAAATATATAACACTGGGGCTTGCCACTGTTCACAGAAATGATCGCTAGTTTTTGTGTACTGCCCAAAAAGCATACATCAATGTAAAGTGAATGTCCTAGCCAAAAGAAATACAATGGCAGACATTCATACTGAAGTTGTGTATTCCGCAGGAAGGTTAAAAGTTAATTTTATCAACAAGGTCAAAAGAAAAAAAAGTTTTTATTACTGAAGGTGATTTCATGCACAAGGATTTGCTCTGCTACAAGCTATGGCTTTTTGTACATTTTGCTAAATTTTTTGGACTTGTTCTTTAAGGTTGTGAGTCCTGAAGTGAAAGAGAAGATTCCCCTGTGAATAAATATCATACCTAGACTTAAAATATTCTGCGTTATGTTGTTATGCAGGAGCACGGGTAGAGATAGAAGGCTAAAAGCCCAAATACATTTCTGAAATACATACTGGATAAGGTATTGTTTAATTTAGTAACCAAAATGAAGAGGTGTTCCCGAGGACAAGCAAAAGGAAACTCCACTCATGTAAACCAAAAAAAAAAAAAAAACTTTATTAAAATCCTTAGTTAACTGTTTTCATCTGAATCTATTTGGACTTCATCAGCACTAAGGTAAAAATGCATTATTTCATTAATCAAATCAAACTATTGTGTAAATAAGAAAAAGTTAAAGAAATACACTACTACCATAGTAACATGGTGTAATCCATGTGTATTGTATGTGTATGTATACATATATATATATATATATATATATATATATATATATATATATATAGGATGCATGTAGAATTGATATATGTTAGTAAGCATAATAATAATTAGATAAAAATGTAGACAGACATTTCAATGAAAAAATCAATTGTGCTGAAATGTGTGTGTGTGTGTGTGTGTGTGTGTGTGTGTGTGTGTGTGTGTGTGTGTGTGTGTGTATATATATATATATATATATACACATACACATTTTCACTGTAAATGTTTATAAGTGTGTTAATTACAAAAGTTGTTAATTAAAAGAATGCCAGGGAGTATAGGTTTAACATTTCATCTAAGTGGCATGGCAAATAAACAAGAATTAAATACATACATGTATTAAATGCATTAAATATATATATATATATATATATATATATATATATATATATATAAAAACATAAAAATCCATTGTGTCCATTATCAGAATATGATCAAAGACCACACATATATATATATATATATATATATATATATATATATATATATATATATACACACACACACATAGTTTTGACCGATTAAATGATACTAATTTATTCAAGTTCATGGACACAATAAAATGTTAATATAATTAAGTTTACAATTTGGCAGCTCATAATTTTGAATCACTCGATATAGAAATGTGATCATTCAGTCCTAGCCATACTGAAGCATGTAATCTTGGCTGCCATAAAAGTTTCCTGATCTCTACTTGGTTCTCCCATGCTCTACCTTCTATATCTTTTACAACCTTTTCAATAATTCCAAACATGAATTTAATCCTAGTATTTTACCCTTGCATTTTTGTGTTTGTATAATGCATTATTAGTGTTAGACTTATAAATATCATCATTTTTGGATGTGTTTGTATAATGCATTATTAGTGTTAGACTTATAAATATCATCATTTTTGGATGTGTTTGTATAATGCATTATTAGTGTTAGACTTATAAATATCATCATTTTTGGATGTGTTTGTATAATGCATTATTAGTGTTAGACTTATAAATATCATGCAAGTGCTGATAGATTCTTACCCTCAACTTTCTTTTGGTCTTTCCTGTATAGCAACAGTTACAATATTGAGGGATAGCAATATATACATCCTCAAAGGTTGCACGTTTGGCAGCTGCGGTTAATTTTAAGGGTTTTCCATTATATGGTTCTAAAGTCTGGCCATCATCCAAAACATAGCTACAGTAGATGCACATACCACACCTCCTAGTTACTTGTCTGCTGTTACACAAACATTTGATTCTAGGGAGTTTTTAATAATGCCCTCAAATTAAACTTTTTCCCCTTTTTATATACAAAGTGGGAGTGTTACCCTAAGAAACTGATGATATCAGTATCAGCTTTAAATATAGTCCAGTTCTTTTCATTTGTATTTTTATTGAACTGACATAACTGTCAAACTGAAGTAACATGGCTCACTCAATACTGTGTTCTGGAACTGGGATCAATTTTGTAATACTTTATGAGTAAGTAGTTTGGGGACACAGATATCACCTAAGGATGCATTTTTGAAGAAATCTGAGGTGATAGCCATAGATTAATGGATTTTCCTGGAACCCCTTAGTTCTGTGCATTATAAGTTTTGCATACCCATAAGTATAGGGAACCATTTCATGTTTCTGCAGAGCAAATTAGCTGTGCATGGCAAGCATAAAGAGCAGAAGTGAAGGTGAGACTTCATCTATGATCTTGCATTAGCAGATTTTCCTAAAATGGGATTTTGGCATTGAGTTTGAAGCTTGTTATTGGTGGAAACATTCCCCGGGATTCAATAAAGCCTATACTAAGTGTACACGATATGTATTCAATAAAATTCTTATCTCATTTTAACTGTTTTCTAGTCACTCAGAAAGATTATGCTAAATGTACATGTAGTCTACACAGAAAAGATTTACTCCGAGATTCACCAAAGGTGCTTTAGGTAAAGCATTTTCTGAGTTTGTCAATCTATCGACATTATTCCTTTGATTTCTGTTATATGAGTGTGCATGTTTATCATATGATCCTGCTAGATATGCTGCTGTTAATGTGGAGTAATTCTGAATTGTTGTTGTCCAAACTGAGTTGACCTCTTTGAGAAAGGAAATATATAATTTTATTCCTTACTTGTGTATGCACAATCTTGTTGTCATATTGCCTGTGAAGGTCCATTCTGGGCTTTGGTAGAGGTGGAGATTTGTTTGTGTCTTTCAGCTTTTCCCGGTTAGGGGTCGCCACAGTCACTCCGGTCCACTTATGATTGGCAGTAGATTTTTACTTGCTGGCTTGCCGGACCTAACGCACAACCTTCAATGAAGGAACGCCCATTCACGCATTTCGCCACACAGAAGATGCTCTAACTGAGAATCGAATGGGCAACATCTAACTGTAAGGTGACAATGCTACCGCAGCACCACCACCACCACCACAGTGCAGAGGTGGAGATAATAGTATGTATAATACAGCTGAAACTGGTTTGAAATTCAGCATGCTTGTTCTGTGCTTTGTGTGGACTGGACAAAAAGTCTTGTGGATTGTGACTGTTATGTTGATCTCCAACAAAGAGTTATAGGTGTATCTATGACTTCTTTCTACTGGGGTCCAGCAGTGTAGTAACAGTTGCCTTAGTACATGTTAAAAGTCAGGGACCACCAAACCAGCATTAACATATATGGCTCTGTGACCAAGCTGTAGTGAAATTAGTGATGATGTATCACACTTCCTTGTAAACATAGAATTTGTTGGCACATTCTTGGATCTAGTTCCATGTTACCACTATTCCTACAACATGGAAAAACCAATATGCAGTTGACTACTTCACTCTAAAATGGGTTGGTGTACAGTATACTATATATGGCGCCAGTCTGTGTAGGAAATGGAAAGAAACAGGAACTGCTTTATGTTGTGTATGGGGATTTTTAAGCATGTGTCATCAGAAAAATATGGACCTTATGTTTGCCACTGTTTTTCAACAAGATGACATAACTTGGAAGGTTAACGGGAATTGTATCTCTGTAAAAAAAATGCACAGTGGCCTAACATGGTTAGTTTAGCCTCTGGATTTAAATGATGGATTACCAGCTACAAACATCCACAGGAATATTCCCCCCACTTAACTATATTCCTGATCGTGTTTGTGGGCCTAGTTGTTTGTTAGAGGCTGTTTCCTCAGCTCATTGTCCAGGCCATCTTAGTTCTGTTACTTAAGAAGTTAACTTGAGTGTTTCAGCCATTACACACACAGCTATCGGAGGAGGAGCACCTGATCTGTGATATATAGCAAGAAGTAGCCTGTTTATTTTGCTTATTTTTAGTATTTATTGCTTATTCTAGATATTTATAGCAATTTTATTGTATACTGCATACTTGTACTTGTATTGCATTGCTATTGGCTCACTGCTGGTTTTCTGCTGTGATAAACATTTATGTAGTGTTTTCTGCCTAAAATAGTTCAGGTCGTAGCTGTAATATTCTCCATATTTCTGATTGTGTTTGTGATAAACATTTCTGTAGTGTGTTCCCCCTAAAATACTTTAGGTAGTAGCTGTAATATTCTCCATATTCCTGATCGTGTTTGTGGGCCTAGTTGTTTGTAAGAGGTTGTTTTCTGAGCTCATTGTCCAGGACATCTTAGTTAGCAAAGACCATCCCCCACTTCAGTGAGAGTTCAGTGTTTATGGTCATTGTCTAGTTGGGTTGCCAAGTCTACGGCTTGGAGAAAGCACCTCATTGGTTCTTTTGAGCTTTTTTTAAAGTTGTTTCAGGTTTCAACTTTCTGTTACGTAAGAAGTTAACTTGAGTGTTTCAGCCATTACACACAGAGCTGTCTGAGGAGGAGCACCTGATCTGTGATATTTAGCAATAAGTAGCCTGTTTTTTTTTACTTATTTTTAGTATTTATTGCTTATTCTAGATATTTATAGCAATTTTATTGTATACTGCATACTTGTACTGTATTTCATAGCTATTGGCTCACTGCTGGTTTTCTGCTGTGATAAACATTTCTGTTGTGTTTTCTGTCTAAAATAGCTTCCCACCCTCCTTCCCTATTGGCATCTTGTCTTTATACCTGCTGGCCTTGCAGTTGCCCGCCCCTACTCTAAATTTGATCTGGGACACTCCTCCCAGTCTAGTGTCATTGGCTCATTCTACCTAATACAGAGAGAACATCTGAGAAGGCCAACCCACCTAGTTTCTTTCCTTCTGTTCCTCCTTTCTCCCTTTCTTAAAAAAAAAAATAAAAAATTGCCTGAATCTGCTTGTGTTCTGACTGTGCTTCTCAAACATTTTGGAAATATAGAGTATATTTTAGTGCAGTTATTAAAACTGTATTTGCCTTAATATTGCTACAACTCAAGTGCTCTAGGTTGCATTGCATCTGAATTGTTTTAGTGTGTTTTAGCTGCTTTTCTGTATATATAAACTTTTCTGTATATGTAGACTAGCTACTTATTCTATTGTATTACTGCCTCTTAAATCGTTTTTCAGTTGTGCACTTTCCTTGCTTCATTTAAAAGTTTTAAATTGCTACTTTTGTAGCGTTTTAATTGCATTTACTGTTTAGGGCTACGCACTCAAGTTTGTTAGCCTTTTCTGTGTTTATTTACTGTATTATTGCATTGTTTAGTCTGTTTTAACCAACCCCCCCCCAAAAAAAATCCACAAAAAAACTATCTTGTTTGCTCATTTCCCACCTTTCCTTGCTAGTATAGTCCAGATCCCAGGCTTTGCTGGTTTCAGGACTTTATTTTCTGTGTTCAGAGCTATCCAGACCTTGCTGTGGTAGAGGGAAGTCCTACTGCTTACCAGTGGGAGTGGTGAGCATTGTACTGCCTATCTAAGACTAGAGGAGTGGTTTCCACCTCTGAAATTGTAAGTTTATTAGCCATTTTTGGCTGATTTCTATCCCTTTCAGCTTTCTGGCTTAAAAATGCATGTGTCTGCGCATGTTTTGCATCATGCAGCACCGCAGGGCTATGATTAAACTATTCCAGCTGCCAGAAATTCTGCTCTTCAAATTTTCCCTTAGAACTAGCTGGTTTCTCAGTAGTAGCACTAAAATCTGAACCCCCGTGACTAGCACTTGCTCTAGAACCTGCTGGACAGCACTAGGAAGCCTTAAACTGATACAAGCACTCAACTCTCCTTGTTAATAAGAAGAAATGAATCGTAGGCACTAAACAGTCTATAATTGCATAGTGCCTTGCAAAGGTAAGGGAAAACAGCTCTTGTACTTTACAAAAATGCACCTAAACAGGCATGTCCAAGGGTCAGTTTCTGGTGATTTCTCCTGTCCACCTGGTGAATCTGGGCATATTGGGGCAATGCAGCAACTGCCTCATGTACATAGACAACCCTCTCCTCCTACCACCCAACACTACAACCTGGGAGAGATGCACTTACATAGCCAAACTGGAAGCAAAGCTCTCTCTAGCCAAGATTGTGCTAGACAGTCGAGGAGAAGGTTAACACCTGGACTACACCTCAAGCAACACATACCCTTCAAAACCCACACCATCAACCCTCACACATAGCAACACTAAACCCACATATGCGGAGGCCCTTAACATTAACCTGCCCAAGCAACAAGGACCTCTGAAGCTGAAACTCAAACAAACACCAGTCACAACCAAAGTGACACATAGCTCACAACACCAATGTGCCACCCAACAACAGCCCCTAAGGCAAGACAATGTACCCAACACTTTAGTCATAGGTGACTCTATAGTCAGGCACACTGATGTCCCACTCACCAGGCTGAACAAGGAGAAAATTACAGTCAGCTGCCTGTCGGGTACCAGGATCCGCCACATAACACATGCACTCAAGTCACTCCACAACAAGTACAAATATGACTCTGTCGTTGTCCATGTTGGAGTGAATAACTTGAGACATACCTCCCTGGACTACATGAAAAGAGACATGGAAGAGCTCTTGGATCATGTGGCCCAGGCAGGTATGACCCTAGCCCTGAGTAGCATCCTGTCATCGTCCAGAATGATACCACAGTATAAGGACAAAATGATGGACTTCAACAATTGGCTAAGCTTTTGGTGTCATTCAAAGGGGATCCAGTATCTGTCTGCCTGGGACAACATGATCAACAAACCACAACGCTTTGCTAGAGATGGTCTGCACTTGTTGCCCCTGGGATTCAGGTTACTGGCTAAAGCTCTTGCCACCCCTATAGTGCCTTTTTTAGGCAAGGTTCAAAGGACAAAACTACCACTGTAACAGATACAAGCATGCAAAATCTGAAGGTAATGCTACTCAATGCTAGAAGTCTAAACCTCAAAATGCACTCTCTCGAGGCACTCCTAAAAATGGAGAACATCGATATCTGTGCAGTAACTGAGACCTGGTTCAAGGCTCCAGAGAGCACCCCTGCAATACCAGGCTACAACTCTTACCACACTTTTTGGCCACCAAACCAAGACCGAAACACTAAAGGTGGAGGAGTGTCCATATTCACCAAGGATTTTCACACTTCCAGGCTAGTTGCCCAACACAATGCATCTGAAATTCTCCAGGTGCAACTAACACTAGGTAAGACTGCAATCCAAATTTTAGCTTGTTACAGATCCCCCACCAGGGTCTATATTATATCCTCCAACGCTTAAAAAAGCGAACGCTGATTGATCGAACTTATTTTCGCGAAACTGCAAAATATCGAAGTAGCAGAAACTCAGATTTTTTCCTAGGAAAAGAATTTGGTTGTCCATTTCTGTTGCTTCGGTATTTTCAGTGTTATGGTGGAAAGTTACCGGTCGGATTCAGGTAAGTGTACGATTGTGTGGATGTGATTGTTAGGGTGATTTAGGTGAGTTAGGGTTAGGGCTGGGTTAGGTGTGTGTGCGATTGAGTGGACATGAGGGTTAGGGCGGATTTAAGTGAGTTAGGGTTAGGGAGCGAGTGAGGTGAGTGTGTGATAGTGACAGACCTTAGGGTTAGGGTTTGGGTTAAGGTAAGTGGGTAGTTAGTGGTGTGTGCATAGTTTAGTGTAGGGTTAGATATCAGATTTTAGGTGTATGTGCGTGGATTTCTGTTTGTTTGGTGTGCTTGTGTTGTGTGTATGTGTTTTGGATCAGCGATTTTTTTCCCTCGGAAAAAAGTCGCTGATCTGACAGTTCGAGATTGTAAGCTTTTGCTTAAATTAGGTCGATCAATCAGCGTTCACTTTTTTAAGCGTTCGATGATATAATATAGACCCCCCCCCCACCATGCATTCTCACTACACCTTTCTAAACATACTGAAAATATTAAGATACAACCAAACACCCTAATACTGGGTGATTTCAACTACCCTGCCATTAATTGGGAAAACTACTCGGGTATCAACACCTTTTCCCAATGGTTCTTGGAATTCATAAAGTCCAATGCCCTGGATCAACTAATCCATTGTCCCACCAGGGGCTCCAGTAACCTAGACCTGGTCATTACCAGCATGGGAGATAGATGCTCCACACCAGTGGTCACCCCCTCTTTGGTCAGGTCTGACCATAAGCTAATCACCCTTGACATCCACATCCCTCCCACCCCACCGCCCCAGTAAGGAAACCTCCATAAAAAAACTTCTCCAAAGCCAACTTCATGCTACTCAAGTCAGAAGTGACAAATTTATGACATATAGGTTCCTGACTCAGAGACTCCCCATACTCTGGAATAGACTGCCCATACATGTCAAGCAGAGTGCCTCCTTGGCCCTCTTCAAAAGGAACATGGACAATTGGATGGGAGATAGGAAATTCATGCCAGGGATCACGTCAGACACCCTGCTAGACAGGGGTCCAGGGAAGTAAATATTGTGGGAAGAAATATCCAGGGAATTGTTAAGGCTAGGCTTGTATAGGCCCTAGGGCTGATAGCCTAGTACCAACCTATGAACCTGTGAACCTGTAGTGGTCCAGTGTTGATAGAAAGGACAATGGAAGGGGCTAAGACCTCTGCTGAAGAGAAGGTGTGGAACTTGCTTTAGGCAGGTATGAATTGTCCCACTGAACTACAGCCTCTGGGTTGATGTACCCATTAAAGTTGGTGATGCCAATGTCTTTGAGGATGATGGTGAAGACCTGGCCTGGTATAACAGTCTTGCCCAGTCATTCAAAGGCTATTGGTTTTACTGTGTACTTCAAGTCCAAATACTCATTGGACCTCAAAAAGAGGGTCCATAGCCTTCTATTTGGGGTTCCTCTGAGAATTTAGTTATTTGGCATCTGAACCCTGTGCTAGAACTTATAGCAATGACCATTGTAATGACATAGTTACACTACCATGTCTACCACAGCAATCTGTTTTACCAGAGTCAGTCATTTAGCCATCTCCACAGCATTGTCCACTAAGGTTTTTTGATGTCCATTTATTTATTGGAAAAAGGAGTACATGAATAGTCTCTCTTCCCCAGGTGGAACAGAAATTTGGAGCCATTGTCTGAAGAATGATAAACCATCAGAGCTCTAATTTTGAAGTTTTTTTTTTTATAAGACATAAAACAAAACAAAATTGTTAAATCTGACTTGTGATGATTCTCCACCATGTTAACTGTATTTTTGCTGTGATAGTCCGGTGATTTGTGTGGGCCACTATTGCTACCAGGACAATATGTGCCCAAAGCTTCTTAATTATGTCTCCAAGGTGCCATACAAGAGAGAGAGAGACAGACAGAGAGAGAGCACTGTGTGGCACATTCAGGAGCCATAATCATCTCTCTAAGCCTGTTGTGAGGATGGGACTGAGAGGGGATCATCAGGCAGTTGCTACCTGCATGTGTTGTGAGAAGCACCTCTCCTGTCCTCAACCACATCAGAGAAGCCAGATCAGTATGGGCATAATTCTGTACAGCTCCAGAGAGAAGAGCTTAGTCTGTTGGATCTCCTTAAACTGTCTCTCCAAAGTAGGAAAGGTTGCATTGCTTTATGCTATCTTTGTAAATGTGCCTGTTAAACCTTCAGTACAAACTTTGATTTAGGTTCTTAAGAGAATTATTTCAAAGTCTCTTGCCTCTCTTTGATCTTCGTTTATGCTCAAGGTGGAAAGCTTTATATATTCCTGGATTCCACTGAAATATGAAAGCATCCACTCTTCCTGCTGTGTTATTACGAACATGGCTGAAGTAATTCATGTGTAGCAGTTTTTCTGTTAATGGAAATATATTAGATGGAGATTTGTCTACTGAGGTGTGATTCACTGGAAAACTCCGTGGTAAATTGCTGTTCAGTGGGTCAAAGAGTAGTCCCACTGAGACGATCTACCATTATGTCAAATCTCCATGAAGGATATATGACATGTTTGGAGAGATCATAGAAGGTGGGCCAGTGTTAGCAGTCTCTGCTACCTAGTGCAGAAGATATTCTGTTCTACCACTCTGTTACTAAAGTGCCACATCCCATGTACTTTCCTGTTACTGAAGTGCCACATCCCATGTACCTTCCTTTTACTGAAGTTCCACATCCCATGTACCTTCCTGTTACTGAAGTGGCACATCCCGTGTACCTTCCTGTTACTGAAGTGCCATATCCCATGTACCTTCCTGTTACTGAAGTGCCACATCCCATGTACCTTCCTGTTACTGAAGTGCCATATCCCATGTACCATCCTGTTACTGAAGTGCCACATGACTGTAATATGGATGGTACATACTTGGCCAATGTCAGCCTTCAGATTGGATTTGATGAAGTAGAGAGAAACAAAAGAACTCCTCTCCTGTGCCTCATGTGTAAATGTAGGTTCAAACTCATGAGAATCCGTCAGCCCAGCAGTTGCTTAATGTTCATATAGACTCTTCATCTGAAATCTGGCGCAGAAGTTCATAGATTTGTACACAGACTCATAACACATGGGCATCTTTTTTATTTTATTCTATTTTATTGTTATTTTAATGGTTGGTAAACTGGACCATTAGTGCCCATTTTCAGCCATTAATTGGTTTAATATAACAAGTAGCAGAAAAAGAATGCAGTACTAGAGATTCAACAGTATTACATGCCACTCATCAGCATGCAGAACTGTAGAAATGTATACTTTTCATGTTGTTAACAGTATTTAAATTCTGAGGTTTGTATAGTACCATCCTGACCTCAGACTATATGGTCAGCATTCTTTGTACAAATTGTTGTGTTTGAGTGATGTTATCACTATAACTGTATTTGGCTTTAGTAGTATGAAGTGACATAATATTACAGGTAAATGCTCTTGTACTGAGCTCATGTATGGCAACAGGAATGAAGTCACATGTTTTGAGGACAGTAATAGAAAATGCTGTTAACTACATGCAGATGAATGGCTTGGAATATTTTGTGTATCTTATGAGTTCATATTTGAGTTCTGTTGGCTTGGCTTGACTTTTAATATTCTGTACTTTATCCTGTACTGATTCAAAAAAATGAGTGCATGCATCATACAATGAATTAGAAGCATGGCTCTAAATTCAGTAGGGGCAGACCACTTTTAAAAGCATGAGACAGTTATAGATTTTGTTAACTGAGGTACACAGTTTTTACAGGTTTTTCATTTAGACCACAGATATGACTGGAAGGGTATGCTGCTTTGTGAATGGAGGAGTGTACTCTAATGGGGAAATTACCCCTTCTCTCCAGTGGCGGCTGGTGACTTCAAATTAAAGGAGGGCTGCAGGAGACAGCTGAATGGGTGGGGCCAATGGGAGGGGGTGTGGCCAACCAGAAAGAGGTGGGGCTATGTTCAAAACCACAACAACTGGAACTTTAATTAAATACGCTGCCCTGGGTGCCAAACAGTCATTATGAGAGTTCAAGCAAGACAAAATGAAGTGTAGAAGAAAAAAATATTCCAATGCATTGGCTACATGACAACTTACTTAATATCCAGATGGAAACAGGTTGTGAGGCATGAAAAAATAAATTACTTTTTAAATACATTACTGGAATTCCAGTCAAAATCAAGTATAAAAAAACAAGCAGCACTCAGCTCAAACCGCTACTCCTTGCACTGCAGTTCTAATTATAATTTATATTCACCTTTATAAAATTACCAAGTAACATGCTGAAAATAGCAATCTCTGTGATAACCCCACTTGTAAAAATGTTTCTTATCTAAAAGACCTGCTGCCTGACACAACTATCTACTTGTTTCATGGGGAAGACACGATCAAAGTAAAAAATGAACAGCAAACAAGAAACAAACTCAAGATAAATTGGTTAACGGATTCCTGCACAAGTTATGGACCACACGTGATAGACTGGCATTCTGTTTAGTTTACGGGTAAAGCCTGCAAAGATGACTACAAGTCTCCAACAAAAGATGACTGCAAGTCTACTGTAATCCTGTCCTTTTATTACAAATACTGTCATATGCATTTCAATACCCAAGGCTTATACATTATCTAGTTATGTAAATATTCTCTGCATGGCAACAACGAAAAGGCTTTCAATGCTGGTAATTCTTTAACAGTATGCTTATTAAAGCTTAGTTGCATCTTACAATTACCTGATGGTCATTAAATCATTGCTACTTAAACAGAGCAACAAGACACTGTGACAGCATGCATTTCCTGAATAATAAGAAGCATAAATCAACAGTCTAAAAATATGACAGAAAACCAGAACATTCTGCAAAATCAAGGACAGATAAAAAGCCACGGTCGTACTTGTGGTCTACGTTGGATGGGGGAATACTCTGCACACTTGCACTGCATAACTGCTCCTTGCCTTTCTTGGACACATCCAGAGCCACTACAGTGGGGAGTGGGGTGCAACAAGTATGTCACAATTTGAAATGTCTCTGACTGACAGTGATGGCTCTGACACTCATACCTCTCAAATTCAGAGCAAGAAATCTGGACAAAGCCATACATAGAACTAGAAGTGGGACACAGACCCAAAAATAAAGAAAATTTTTAAATATTGCTCTTATTAACTTAGATAATAGAACAGGGTATGAAGGGTATGAAATCTGAAACTCAAATGTCTGCCATTATTTTCTAACTTAAATCTTTAATGACTTGCCACTAATTTGCCAGAAAACCACAATTTTATGAAAAACAGGCCAAAAATGTGATGCAAAAATATAAAGTTGCTACACAATACAGTTGGGAACCTGTCAAAAAAGGGACAATTTTTTAATATTAACACTATTAACTTAATAATAATAAAATAAAAGTAATCTATAACTCTGATCATTACAGTTATATATAATTGTAAACCCTCCACGTTTTCTTCCAAAATTGCCATTTTGAGGGGGGATTATTAGGGGAGAGCAACATTTTGAGCCAAAATTGAGGACAATTGAGAGGCTTGGATATTCCTAATTCTACAAAGCGATTTGCACGTACCTTTCAACCTCGCAATGCAGGAAATCTGGACAAGGCCAAATATATTGGGGGAACATACAGACACTACTAAACATTGCTCTTGTATAACCTTAAGACATTTGATAGAATAACAGGTCTTGCATTAGCATGCATTTTTCTGAAGGTTATGACGTCTGAAACTCAATGTCTGTCATTTAGTGACTTCATTCCTAAATGATTTGCTAGAAAACCACAAATTTATGAGGAACAAACCAAAAATAAGAAGCAAATATCTATTCATTCAGCAAAAATATGGACAACTGAGAGGTATAGTTCAACCGGGGCTGTCTGAGATTGTTACCCTCCCCCTCCCTCAAAAAATCATGGTCAAATGGAACCTACCCCCTGCAGCCATTCCAATGGTCCCATTCCTTGGTTATTTTGCTCCATTTACCATAAACACTGTAATGTGCATACTGCTTTACTTCTGCAATAATTTAGATTTCATTTGTAAGTTTTATTTTGCATTTTACAGCACAAACCATAATAGATATATGTTAAACAAAGCAATGCAGTCTCACAATGAAAATCGACTTAGCATTAAAACTTCTCTGCCCTTGAAACTCACATGCATTGAGACAGCATTAAAACCCACATTCAAAGAAAATACATTTTGCCAGTGGCAGATAACGATTAACTTTGGGCTGTTTTCAAAATCATAGGCCCCTTGAACATGAAACATACACATGCACTTTGATACACCTTCCTGACTGTATTACATTATATTCCTTGTACAATACAGTACAGTTGTTAGAGGGCATTTTAAATTTATTGTTTTGAACATTTTTCCAGTAAACAATGAAACAAAATGCATGCACCAATGACAAAACTGCCCAATTCAGAACATTTCCATCATAAAAAGTCTACTCAGCCTTCTATAGTCCACCAGTATCAGTAAATATGCACAATCTCTGAAGTAGTATTATCCACATTAAAGAAATCTGTAACTAATAAAGAGGTTGCTGCTAGCAAACAACTGTATATGTCATTGTTTCATCTACAAATAAAGTGCCTGTTGCCCTTGAAGAATAAATTGCCTATGTTGCATGCATTAAAAAAATGATAAGCTAGTAATACCGCAATAGGGAATGGATGGCAAACTGATAAACAGGTTCATAGTTACTAGGTATCTTTGCAAAAAGGACTGCAGCATCCACCCCCTTTACAACACAGTACAGTATCAGCAATGCAACTACCTACTGTGGGAGTAGAACCCACAGCCTTCTGCATCAAAAGCAAGTACACTACCTGTTGTGCTATTAACAATGCAAGCAGACTTAGCATAAGCAGCACTAAACTTTTGTTCCCCTGCAGCTCTCAGCTCCTTGTGAAATCTACTCAACACTCAGCTGTATCTCTGAACTTTGCAGCACAAGAAATCTGGAAACAGCCAAAATATATGGGGGGGACAAAAGGCCAAAAACCAGGGACACATTTTAGACATTGCTTGTATAATGTTGGAAAGTTGCTAAAATAAAATGCTGTGTTACCACCATACATTTCACTGCCACGTCTTGAACCCAGGGGACCCTGTGCAAAACAGTCAGAGAAACATACTACTATGCCAAATCAGCTGAAACAGAGGAAGACAAACTTAAATGGCTACCATTTAGTGAATTCAGTTCTCACCATAGCTGTCAACCTCTTAGCAAAAAACACCTGAAAAAAGCCAATAATGTGGGAATACAGCTGCCAAACATATTCAGTGAATTCAGTTTTCACCATAGCTCTCAACCTCTTGGCAAAAAACATGTGGAGAAAGCCAGTAATGGGAGGAATACAGCCCCCAAACATTCAGTGAATTCAGTTCTCACCATAGCTCTCAACCTTAGCACAAAACACCTGGAAGAGGCCAATAATGGGGGAATACAGTCCCAAAAATATGGGCAAATTTCAAATATCCATGTTATAAACCTTAGACAATTGCTAGAATAAAAGGTTGTTTTACCATGTACTTTCTGAAGAATATGAAGTCTGAAATTCAAATGCCTGTTATTTTTAAACATTTGTTAACCAGGAAACTAGTCTGACTTGGAACAAAACAAAGCCAATTTTCAGCAGAGCAGGGAGAAACACTCCAGAAACATCTTTGTAAGGGATGGGAGGACATGCAGACTCCACACAGAAGGCACCCCAGCCAAGAATCAAACCAGAGAACCTGTAGCTGTCAGGCAACAATGCTACCAGTGCACCAATGCACTACAAACCTTTGCAAGGTAAACTGAAAATACAGAAACCACAGATTTTATGAGGAACAGAACAAATATGAGGCAAAAATCTGCAATTTTTTACAATAGTGGTGGGTAGGGAATTCAGGTCTTTGCTACCCGCATCCAAGGTACAGGGTTCAAGCCTGAGTATCTCTACCCACCACTATGTGTTAACAGGGGAATTTCACACACACACACACACACACACACACACACACACACACACACACACACACACACACACACACACACACTTACCTCTCTCCTGTTTGAAGCAGTGGAACTTGACCAACTTCAGCAAACCTTACCTCTCTCCTGCTTCAAAACTCCATTGTCAGGAATGTGCTCGACCGACTTCATTGCTTCCCTGCAAGCCACACACAAGTTCCAGCACTTCCCTGCAAGCCACACACAAGGTCCAACACTCGACCGACTTCAACGATTCCCTGATATTTTTATGATTTCATACTAAAAGAATGCCAGAATGCACATGAAGAACAACAAAGGCTTTTAATAAGCACGACTCCTTGCAACAGACCATTAAAACATTTTTCCAACCTTACTTTCAAACATAATTTTATGCAAAGATGCAAAACATCTTCTACATGACTTAAGTTTCATGTATCAGATCCATTACAGTTTTAAACTCCATATTGTAATACTTAATAAGTAAGAACCAGATATTATTAATACTTTTATAAGCAATCCGTGCCACAGACTGGCTGAGGTTTGCAGGTCAGAGTCAATGTCTACAGTTATACTTTATTATAGTTACACAAGCAGTGGTATATAAGAGCGTATATGGCATCCAATGGCTCACTAAGTGATTGCACTGCCAAGGGTCTCCACAAAGCACAGAGTTTGGAGTAATTTTGCCAAAGTTTGCAATAGCTATTCCAGGCAATAGAGTATTGTAATTGTCATGGTCGCTGCATGAAGGGGTTAGGCCAGGTATGGAATGAAGAACCATATGACTTGATAGACTGGCCCACTCCTGAGTCCATGACTCTTCCTTCTGGAAATTGCTTGGGCTGATAGTAGTACCATCTCAAGTACAGAATTAATGGGCTATAGGGCTCTCACCTTGCCTCAGGAATAAAATGGCCTGGTTCTCATCCTGCATGGAGGAAGAGATTGACCAGTTG
Source organism: Protopterus annectens (assembly GCF_019279795.1). Classification (NCBI taxonomy): domain Eukaryota; kingdom Metazoa; phylum Chordata; order Ceratodontiformes; family Protopteridae; genus Protopterus; species Protopterus annectens. The sequence continues at coordinate 135,827,015 of NC_056728.1, forward strand.
TGCAGGTAGGGGAAACTACTAGGTGGGATCATCCCAGTACCCAAGAACACAACAATATTAGAATGATAAAAGGGAAGTGGGTCACCTCTACCAGACAGTGACATATCGGAAATGTTTCACTTTTCACTTTTCAAATATTTTGGTGTCTGGATATATCCTTCAATGAATTTCTAAAGCCATATTAACAACCTATAAACAAGGTGTGATGTTCCTTATTGGCAAAACTGCATCACACTTGCAAGTAGAGATGAAACACTGCCACTATGAGAGAAGCAGGGGCGACTCGTGCTATCGGACTGCAGCCCTCCCACCTAGAAACAAAAGGAATAAAAATAAATTGGGAAACATAAAATTAAACCGGAACTTCCGCGCATGCGCAGACACACTCAGACTGCCCCGCAGATGCCCAGGAATCTGTGCGAACTCTGACTGCCTGAGTCATCAGTCCAGATACAGGGAAGGTGTTTTCTGCCCCACAGATGCCCAGGAATCTGTGCGGTAGATGACCGCACAGAACAGAGGAGCTCCAGACTGCTTGATCCACAGACAGGAACAATCAAAGCTCTCGCAGGGAGTGCAGGACCAATCAGGAGAGAGGTAAGTTGAGTTTGAAGCATTGAAGTCGAGCTGGACCTTGTGTGTGGCTTGCAGGGAAACAATGAAGTCGGTCGAGCACGTTCCAGACAATGGAGTTTTGAAGCAGGAGAGAGGTAAGGTTTGCTGAAGTCGGTTGAGTTCAAGTGTTTCAATCAGGAGAGAGGTAAGGGTGTGTGTGTGTGTGTGTGTGTGTGTGTGTGTGTGTGTGTGTGTGTGTGTGTGTGTGTGTGTAATGCCCCTGTTAACACATAGTGGTGGGTAGAGATATTCAGGCTTGAACCCTGTACCTTGGATGCAGGTGGCAAGGACCTTAATTCCCTACCCACCACTATTTGTAAAAAAATTGCAGATTTTTGCCTCATATTTGTTCTGTTCCTCATAAGATCTGTAGTTTCTCTATCTTCAGTTTACATTGCAAAGGTTTGTAGTGCAGTGGTGCACTGGTAGCATTGTTGCCTGACAGCTACAGGTTCTCTGGTTTGATTCTTGGCTGGGGTGCCTTCTGTGTGGAGTCTGAATGTCCTCCCAGCCCTTACAAAGATGTTTCTCCCTGCTCTGTCAAACTACTTTCCTGGTTAACAAATGTTTAAAAATAACAGGCATTTGAATTTCAGACTTCATATTCTTCAGAAAGTACATTGTAAAACAACCTTTTATTCTACCAATTGTCTAAGTTTATAACATGGATAGTTGAAATTTGACCATATTTTTGGGACTGTATTCTCCCATTATTGGCCTCGTCCAGGTATTTTGTGCTAAGGTTGAGAGCTATGGTGAGAACTGAATTCACTGAATGTTTGGGGGCTGTATTCCCCCCATTACTGGCTTTGTCCACATGTTTTTTTGCTAAGAGGTTGAGAGCTATGGTGAGAACTGAATTCACTGAATATGTTTGGCAGCTGTATTCCCACATTATTGGCTTTTTTCATGCGTTTTTTGCTAAGAGGTTGACAGCTATGGTGAGAACTGAATTCACTAAATGGTAGCCATTTAAGTTTGTCTTCCTCTGTTTCAGGTGATTTGGCATAGTGGTATGTTTCTCTGACTGTTTTGCACAGGGTCCCCTGGGTTCAAGACGTGGCAGTGAAATGTATGATGGTAACACACCATTTTATTCTAGCAACTTTCCAACATTATACGAGCAATGTTTAGAAATTGTCCCTAGTTTTTGGCCTTTTGTCCCCACCCCAATAAATGTTGGCTTTTTCCAGATTTCTTGGCTGCAAAGTTCAGAGATACAGTTGAGTGTTGAATAGATTTTACAAGGAGCTGAGAGCTGCAGGGGAACAAAAGTTTAGTGCTGCTTATGCTGAGTCTGCTTGCATAGTTAATAGCACAACAGGTAGTGTACTTGCTTTTGATACAGAAGGCTGTGGGTTCTACTCCCACAGTAGGTAGATGCATTGCTGATATTGTACTGTGTTGTAAAGGGGGTGGATGCTGCAGTCCTTTTTGGCAAAGATACCTAGTAACTTATGAACCTGTTATCAGTTTGCCATCCATTCCCTATTGCGGTATTACTAGCTTATCATTTTTTTAATGCATGCAACATAGGCAATTTATTCCTCAAGGGCAACAGGCACTTTATTTGTAGATGAAACAATGACATATACAGTTGTTTGCTAGCAGCAACCTCCTTATTAGTTACAGATTTCTTTAATGTGGATATTACTACTTCAGAGATTGTGCATATTTACTGATACTGGTGGACTATAGAAGGTTGAGTAGACTTTTTATGATGGAAATGTTCTAAATTGGGCAGTTTTGTCATTGGTACATGCATTTTGTTTCATTGTTTACTGGAAAAATGTTCAAAACAATAAATTTAAAATGCCCTCTAACAACTGTACTGTATTGTACAAGGAATATAATGTAATACAGTCAGGAAGATGTATCAAAGAGCATGTGTATGTTTCATGTTCAAGGGGCTTATGATTTTGAAAACAGCCCAAAGTCAATCTTTATCTGCCACTGGCAAAATGTATTTTCTTTAAATGTGGGTTTCAACGCTGTTTTATTGAATGTGAGTTTCAAGGGCAGAGAAGTTTTAATGCTAAGTCTATTTTCATTGTGAGACTGCATTGCTTTGTTTAACAGATATCTATTAGGGTTTGTGCTGCAAAATGCAAAATAAAACTTTCAAATGAAATCTAAATCATCGCAGAAGTAAAGCAGTATGCACATTACAGTGTTTATGGTAAATGGGGCAAAATAACCAAGGAATGGGACATTGGAATGGCTGCAGGGGGGAGGTTCCATTCGACCATGATTTTGTGAGGGGGGAAGGGTAGCAAACTCAGACAGCCCCGGTTGAACTATACCTCTCAGTTGTCCATATTTTTGCAGAATGAATAAATATTTGCTTCTTGTTTTTGGTTTGTTCCTCATAAAATTTGTGGTTTTCTAGCAAATCATTTAGGAATGAAGTTACTAAATGACAGACATTAGTTTCAGACATCATAACCTTCAGAAAAATGCATGCTAATGCAAGACCTGTTATTCTATCAACTGTCTTAAGTTTATACAAGAACAATTTTTAGCAGTATTTGTACGTTCCTCCAATATATTTGACCTTGTCCAGATTTCCTGCATTAAGAGGTTGAGAGGTACGTGCAAATCGCTTTGTAGAATTAGGAATATCCAAATGTCTCAATTGTCCCCAATTTTGGCTCAAAATGTTGCTCTCCCCTAATAATCCTTCCTCAAAATGGCAATTTTGGAAGAAAATGTGGAGGGTTTACAATTATATATAACTGTAATGATCAGAGTTATAGATTACTTTTATTTCAGAAATGCATGTAGATGCTCTTATTTTGTTAGCTGCTCAAGTTAACAGTGTTAATATTAAAAAGTTGTCCCTTTTTTGAGAGGTTCCCAGCTGTATTGTGTGGCAACTTTAAATTTTTGCATCACATTTTAGGTCTGTTTTTCATAAAATTGTGGTTTTCTGGCAAATTAGTGGAAAGTCGTTAAAGATTGAAGTTAGAAAATAATGGCAGACATCTGAGTTTCAGATTTCATACCCTTCAGAAAATTTGCACTAATGCAAGACCTACTACTGTTCTATTATCTAAGTTAATAAGAGCAATATTTAAAAATTGTCTTTATTTTTGGGTCTGTGTCCCACTTCTAGTTCTATGTATGCCTTTGTCCAGATTTCTTGCTCTGAATTTGAGAGGAATGAGTGTCAGAGCCATCACCATCAGCCAGAGACATTTCAAATGGTGACATACTTGTTGCACCCCACTCACCATTGTAGTGGCTCTGGATGTGTCCAAGGAAGGCAAGGAGCAGTTATGCAGTGTACGTGTGCAGAGTATTCCCCCATCCAAGGTAGACCACAAGTACGACCGTGGCTTTTCATTTGTCCTTGATTTTGCAGAATGTTCTGGTTTTCTGTCATATTTTTATACTGTTGATTTATGCTTCTTATTAGGACCCACGGTGGTGGTGCTGCGGTAGCATTGTCGCCTCAAAGTCAGACGCTGTCCGGTTCGATTCTCAGCTAGAGCATCTTCTGCGTGGAGACATGCATGAATGGGCATACCTTCATTGAAGGTTGTGTGTCAGGGCTGGTAACTCGGCATGTAAAAATAAACTACCAATAATTAGCAGACCGGAGTTCTGCTGTGGCGACCCCTAACCGGGAAAAGCCGAAAGACACAACAACATCAACATTATTCAGGAAATGCATGCTGTCACAGTGCCCTGCTGCTCTGTTTAAATAGCAATGATTTAATGACCATCAGGTAAGCTTGTCAGAGATTGTAAGATGCAAGTAAGCTTTAATAAGCAGACTGTTAAAGAATTAAGTCTTTTCGTTGTTGCCATGCAGAGAATATTTACATAACTAGATAATGTATAAGCCTTGGGTTTTGAAATGCATATGACAGTATTTGTAATAAAAGGACAGAATTACAGTATTTTCAGAAGCTCATTACATTTGTTGGAGACTTGCAGTCATCTTTTGTTGGAGACTTGCAGTCATCTTTGCAGGCTTTACCCGTCAACTAAACAGAATGCCAATCTATCATGTGTGGTCCATAACTTGTGCAGGAATCCGTTAAGCAATTTATCTTGAGCTTGTTTCTTGTTTGCTGTTCATTTTTTGCTTTGATCATGTCTTTCCTGTGAACCAAGTAGATAGTTGTGTCAGGCAGCAGGTCTTTTGGATAAGAAACATTTTTACAAGTGGGGGTATCACAGAGATTGCTACTTTCAGCATGTTACTTGGTAATTTTATAAAGCTGAATATAAATTATAATTAGAACTGCAGTGCAAAGAGTAGTGGTTTGAGTTGAGTGCTGCTTGTTTTTTTATACTTGATTTTGACTGGCATTCCAGTAATGTATTTAAAAAGTAATTTATTTTTTCATGCCTCACAACCTGTTTCCATCTGGATATTAAGTAAGTTGCCATGTAGCCAATGCATTGAAATATTTTTTCTTCTACACTTCATTTTGTCTTGATTGGACTCTCATTATGACTGTTTGGCACCCAGGGCAGCATATTTAATTAAAGTTCCAGTTGTGGTTGTGAGCATAGCTCCACCCCTTTCTAGTTGGTCACACCCCTTCCTATTGGCCCCACCCATTCAGCTGTCTCCTGCAGCCCTCCTTTAATTTGAAGTCACCAGCCGCCACTGAAAATATCTATTAACAGTAATAAAAAATTTAGTAAATGTATTTATTTAACAGTCCCCTAACACTCAGAGCAAACATCTCTATCCCTAAAACAATTACAGTCCCTTCACACTTTCAAACGATACTGTCATGAATACATTGGCACACACACACATTTAAAGATGTGACAACAGTTATCAAGCTTCTAGAAGGCCATTAGACATAAGCTTATTACTGAAACTATGAACCTATAAACCTGTGAAGTGCAGTTGTCAGTCTGTCTCATGTGGCCACAAACTGAAACATCAGTGGCACAGCACTAAGACCAGATTAAGGTATATTAAATAAATAACTAACTAATAAATATTTTTTATTAGTGAAACTCATGACATAAGTATAGTCAGACCTAAGGAGACCTGTTTAAATGACAGAGTCCGTCAGTGCAGGAGCTTTATGAGTCCCAGTTCAAGACAAAGTTTCCACTTTTAAAAGTCAAAGCCTGCCATTTTCTAAATTATGTCCCCTTCCTGGAATGAGATGTTTGTTTGTCCCTCTGTTGCAGTTCAAGAGAAGTTTCTTGTGATTTATTTCAGTCTCTAACATTTTTATGATGAATTGCAGTGTCCTTGATTAGAGTGAGTGATTTGTGTATACTTTTTTCCTTTTGTAAGACTGTGACCTTTTAAAATTGAAAATGAACAAGGTAGCCCTCCCACATTTCAGTTCCTTCTGCATTAATAATGATTTGTGGTTAGCTCTGCTTATTTACATAGACTAGTTGTCTCAAGTACAACTTACTGTCATTTATACAGACTGGATAACTCACCATCAAGTTTTTGTCTTATCAGGCAGTATTTTTATATATTTTGAGATCTGCCCTTAAGTGGTAATATTCCTATTGACTAGTAGTTTATCCATAACCAGAGGGATTTGGACATAAAATAGAAGTTCTAAATTTGAAAACCTAAAACAATTTTCTTTTGGGGGGGGGGGGCATTTGATTTGTAGACTGTTTTTATTTTTATTTTTCTTCTTCATTTTGGTATGACATAGTCTGACCTTCACAGCTGTTGTCGCTGATTTTGTTCAAGTTTACAGCCTTGCGGTTGCTACCTAGCAAATCCCATTGTCAGGTAGGTTTCTTGTAGATAACAGACTTAGAACCTGGCATCATTCCTGCACCAGAATTCTACAAGGCCTGGTAAGCATGCTGCAACCCTAACTCAGGAAGTCACAGTTCTTTTCCAATGTGGGGTACTGAGTTAAGTTTCCTCCTGTTCTCTGGTGTAGCATGACATGAGTGTGACAGGAATGTATTATGTACTGGCCCGCCATGCTTCACAGAAATTTCTGTTGCACCATAATTGTGCTAGGCCCGGTAAGCATGCTGCAATCCTGACTTTAGCCAGGGATCCTGGTTGGGCAGGATTCTCACCAGTAACTGTGTCCTTTGTAGAGAGCAGCTGGAGGGGGTGGGGTTGATATAATAATAATAGTCATAGACACTAGGTTCACAGTTAGAGTCTGACCTCAGGTTATAGGTTAGGTTTGTAAAGTCCACATATTGGTAGTGTAGTACTTAATATGACCATATGAGATATTCAGTCCTAGCTATCCATTTACTTATGAGCATATTCCTAGACCAAGGTTAGAACCCATGAATACACTGTAGCACTGCTACCAGGTCAGCTACATGTTTCAGGGGGATGCAGTTTTTGTGTCTGTAGTTAGTTGATGAGAGGAAAATAACCCAGCAAACTGTAGCCTGGACTTATCTAAATGTCATTCTGCACTGTAAAATCTTAGATCTTCTTCGTGCTTCACTGTTGCAGTCCTCACTTATGGGAGTTAGGGCTAGTACTTCTAAAACCCTTTACCTACAGACAAAGAAAGCAGGGCCCTTGACAGATTTGGAAACTAGGTTTACAAGTCACCTACCCTGGCCATGAGGGCACTCAATTTCCAATTCCATATGATAAAATACCAGCAGAGTATTTTGGAAAGAATGAAGCTAAAGATTTCCTCGCTGGAGGACAAGAACACCTCCAAGGAATTACTGGATCTCTGCCATTCTGGTTCCCAGGTAGTTAGGCACTCCTTGCACTGTGGATATGATGCCCTAGGACATCCTCCCGAGCTGCTGTCTCTGGCTCTGTCATCAGAAGGCATGCTTGGCTTAAAGAACAGACATTACCAAAGTATGTCAAATCTAAACTGCTAGATGCACCCCTGGATAAGGACTTTCTTTTTGGACCAAAAGCTGAGGCTGTGTTAAAAAATATGGAGGATAAAGCAAAATCCATGAAAATGGTCAAAGACTTCCTCCAAGTCCAGCCACCTAGGTTCAGTAGGAATTTTTCCACTAAACATTGGTCCTTTCCCTCCTAATCAAAACCCAGTCAAAGGAAAAACTTTCTTTGTCCGTAAATGAAGGGTTTTTAGAAACACTAGCCCTAACTCCCATAAGTCAGGACTGCAACAGTGAATACACTTGAACATCTACATTTATGGTAAGTGTACACAACTGTACTTTCATCACCAGTGGCTGGAAATGTCATATTTTTTCATTTTTCTTTTTTGTTAGTAAAGTTTACTTGTCCACATTTTCACTAACTGGGTTTTAGACTCCCTGTCACAGAAAGCCATGTTGTAATTGTTATGATCTTGGGAAAGAGTCCTGATGCTCATGGTAGCAGGTTTTTCCTCTGTTTTACTAAACTCCAGGAAATTGCAAAGTACTCTTCATCAGTTTGTTTACATTGTTGTTATCTGAGCTGTTAGTTAGCCCACACACACCTGCCACTTTATTTCTTAGTATATGTCAGTCCATATGAGCACTGTCTTGACGAACTACAAAGCACATAGGAATTTATTGTGCCACACCCACATATTACAGAATGCTTCATTTGTTTTGTTTGTTTCCTTCATTCCAGGGAAAGAGAACACTGAGAAATAATGATGACATATATCAGTAGTTAAACATTAGTGGTCTAAATTAAAAAACAATAACTTAGCTTTATAGGATGATACTAGGCTATTGGCCCAGAGGCCCTTATAAGCCTAGCCAAGAACTGTCCAGCAGGGACACTGGTGGGATCCCAGGGGTATATTTTCTGTTTCTCATCCAGTCGTCCAGGTTCCTCTTAAAGAGGGCTAGAGAGGTACTCTGCTTGGCATGGAGAGGGAGTGTATTCCACAGATGGGGGAGTCTTTGGGACACAAATCTATCCTGCCAACAAGTTCTATTAATGTCACAGACC
>NC_056728.1:136160493-136231563 GCF_019279795.1 Protopterus annectens
TCAGACAGCTTCAAAAATAATGGGATGAGGGGGAATCAGAAAAATTGCATGAAGTAGTAAATAAAGCCTGAAATGTAATGTAAATGAATAAGCCCCAATTACCAGCCTAAATGATTATAGCTTGATTAACAGCTAGAACATCTGACAAAGCTGGCAGGGGAGGATGGTCATGCCCATTCTATGTGGGAGGGTAGGACAGAGATGCACATGTACTGCCACAGTTTCTTGCAGGAGGGGCAGTGAAGCAAATGTGTAGCTGGGGTGGGGGGCATTAGACTAGCCACGCCACTGCATGGTAGCAACCTTTAACATGGGTGAGCAGAAGTGTGCAGTGAAATGGAGAAGGCACTGTGGGCCATTATGGTGACACAGGTCTCAAATGCCTCCACTCAGGGTCATGATTAAGTCATTACAAATGCCCTTACTGCCAGGATATTAATGAGAGTATGAAACTCCCTTATGGCTGCCTGAATGACAGCCCTTTCTGGGCAGTTGTCACCTTGATCTTGGATGAAGTTCCCTGTTAAGGGAATGAATAGGTCACACTGGAATAGGGGGAGGACTGATGGCTGGCAGGGACAGAGGCAAAATTCTCATAGAGAAAAAGTACAAGGGAATTGTTGCCTTTTTTTCTTTTTTTTTTGAACAAAGTTGTTTATTGATCAAAACGTCATGTCAATTCCAGTAACAACATACATGTTACATATTACACTGCAAGACAAGTCATATTCAAATCAACAACAACAAAAAGAATAAAGATGTAAGAAAAAGAATCAACTAGTAAAACAGGCTGTTTGCAGTAACGTTTGACACTTATCTGGGTCACTACAATGATATGACGTACACTCTAATGATTGATATTATGAAATTAAGTGTAATTGTATTTGTAAACATATATTAACAAGGGAAATCTGCCACAATTTTCCTCTCTGTTTTAGTCTCATTGAATTTCTAAAATATATTTTTGTATTGCACAATTCTCTCATCTTCTTCTTTCGGCTTTTCCCAGTTAGGGGTCACCACAGCAGATTATCTGTCTGCTCATGTTTGGCAGTGGAGTTTTACAGTGTTGAGTTGCCAGCCCAGCACCCAACCTTCCACAGAAGGCACACACACTCTCACACCTAGGGCCAATTTAGAATGTCAAATCCACCTACTGCATGTCTTTGGGATGTGGGAGGAAACCGGAGCACCTGGAGGAAACCCACGCGACCACAGGGAGAACATGCAGACTCCGCACAGAAGGCACCACAGCCGAGAATCGAACCAGAGAACCTCTTGCTGTGAAGCAGCAACGCTAACCGCTGCACCATCGTGGCCACCCTACAGTTCTCTCATCAATTCTATTAATTCCTCCATTCTTTGGTGGGGGTGTGCATGGCTTTTCCATTTCCTTGTGAGAGCCTTTTTAGCTGCTAGCATTATTATTCCTAATAATGTCCTATCAGCATTTTGTATTCTTCCACTTTCAGGTATTGAAAAGAGGAAAGCCTGTTTTGTAAAACCCACACCTCCCAGCCAGAGCTCCTTTAATGTTACTTGTATTTCCATTGTAGACCCTTTTAACTTGTCATGTTCCCAGAATAATGAGATTAAGTCCTTATACCAATTTCCATTACATCTCCTCCAACATGATCTCAGGGAACATTTTTGCTATCCTGCTTGATACAGAGAGATATTTGTGCAGGCACGTTTATGAATAAACTGAGATCCTGTTTGCTGTCTACGTATGTCGTTTTGGACGTCCACCCAAATATCCTGAATTTCCTCAGTGTGACGGATAGTTTAAGATCCATATAGACCTCTCTCCACTGCTTTTTGCAGATTCCTTTACTCAGTTCTTACTCCCAATTTGATTGAAACTGTCACATCTGTTAGAATTTGTATATATTGATTAGGTTGCATGATCTGGATAGTGCTCCCTTGGGGGTCCATTGCTGCTATTGCAGGTCCTCAAAATGTTTCACCCACATATTGTCCCACTCTCTCCTCACCTAATTCTTTTTAATTATGAAGTAGATTTCCCTAAGCCCATGTAATACAAATAATCCTTATGACACTCTGACATTTTCTTACATTCTGTCCCATGCAGTGAACCCTTGTGCTTCCGAATCCAGCATAAAGGTTCTGAGAATCTCTTGATCCAGTCTTGTTATTCTCCTCCTACCTGCGTTTTTCTCATTGCTACTTGTATGTACTGACGCTATCCAGTTTTTGCAATGGTTCATTACTCCCTGTCCTAGTATCCATTATAATGTGTTATTTCTTCAGATACCATCTCATTGGTCTCTCTCCCTTTTACAAAATATGGCCTCTGCGTTCTCCCCACTGTGTTTCAATGCTTATTTCTCAATTTCCATCTGCCTGATTTGTGTTATTATGGCATTCACTAATTACCTTAACCTGTGTTGTTTTCAGCATCCATGTAGGTCAGGTACTCACAGGCCTCCACTATCTTTGGACTGATTTAAATAATTGTATGCTACTCGGGCAGTGAATTACCCAATATAAATCCCATCATTTCATTCTTCAGTTTTCCAAAGAAATCCTTCCTCAGGTTTGTTGGTATTACCTGAAAGGTATACAACAGCAGGGTCAGAATAAACATTTGTAAAGCCTGCACCTTTTGGTTCAGATCTCCAAATGTTTCCATCCCTTAAGACACTCTTTCGCTTTTTTTTTCAGAGCCTTATTATATGTGACCCTTACTGTTTTCTCGACATTGAGGCTTTTGTAATGGGACTGTTGTCTGTTTTGGAGCTTTTAGGTCTGATGGATGAGAAAGCTACTTCAGTAAGGCCAAAATATGGTAAAAATTGGTGATATTTTTTTTGTGTATGTCAAAATGGGCATAAGTTAGGTTAAAGTCACCTGAAAGTATACCATTTCTTTTTGAAATTCAAGGTGATTAGGTGTCTAAGATGGACTTGGATCTTGGCAGACTCGCAAGAATAAGTATAATATATATATATATATATATAAATTATAACTTTTTTTTCTAAACCTGGCTAGTGTGAGTCTTTTTATCTAGTTAGGAAGAGACTCATCAGTAGTATAAGAGTATGCAACATAATAAGCATTTTTTTAAACATAAGTAGCATATTCCAACATCTTCTGATGACAGCAGGTCTGTCAGTCCTAAAAAATGTCAAATACCAGTGAAAAAACAGTGACTTGTCAGGATTTATCCACATTTCTGATACTGACACAAAGGTTATGAACACACATCAAAGCCACAGGAGAGATTATCCTGTTATTTAGGCTGCCATAGTAAATATGAACAGTTGTTATGCCTTTGATATGTTTGTAGTTACTTACGTGGCTAGGTCAGTTATAATTATTGGTAAAATGTGAATAACCACTTGCAGAACAGAGTGTGGGTTGTTAGTTGTCCTGGGTTAGGTTCAGTATCACCTGCATGTAGGAGGTGTGCTGTTATAATATTAGACAAACAAGGTGATGAATTTTAGATATTGTTTAGTCAGGTTAGAGATGTGATGAAAAGAAAGTTACAGAGTGTTTCAGGCTGTTACTGTCATTAGGTAGCTGAGTGTTACATGTGATGTTAATGTGAGTGCCAGTAAGGGGAAGTCTGAAAGAGGACGTTTGAAACTGTGACTTTTCTGTATTTGTAATTGGGTCTATTGGGGTTTGAACATCAATAGATGCTACTATATATCATTCAGATCCAGAGTCACCACACATCATGTACTTACAGGCAGGAGGGGAAGAAAGACTGAAGAGTCTTTAGGCACTTATGCCCTGCAAAAAAATAAATAAATAAAAAATGGCAAATATTCTGAGATTTTAGGACAAAAAATATTTCTAAGTATTCTTTAATAGTTGTGTAAAACAGTCATTTTTGTATCTGAAACACATGTATATTATATAAAATAGCATAAGCAAGTCAATGCTACAAGAATGCACTTTTATTTTGGCAAAAAGTGAAGTTCTGTCCTTTGCACTGGCCGTGGGATATGTTTTGTCCTGCAAAATCTCATATTTCAATGAAAAAATGTCCAACTTTGGGCATTTGAAAAGGTGGCAACCCTACTTTTAGAAAGAAGAAGTGAGACAAAGGTTCTGTCTTAAAACAAAAAAATAAAAATACCACAAGCCAAAGAAGAATCTACCACACACAAGACATTTATTTTTTTCTTTAGACATTAAGGACTTCAGGGACCAACAGATGCTTGTGCTTCTGATTGGAAATCTAGATCACAAGACTGAAGGCATGAACATTTAGCTGATTCCCTGACAAGAGACAGAATTATGTAAAGAATCAGAAATAATCAGTCATGAGGTAATTTATGACAAAAGCAGATCTGATAATGGGCAAAGTGTTTGATGTGTGCAATGTCAATGAGCTTTCAAATATTCAGTTTAAAATTATGACTGAAGAGTTGGAAGTATGCAATAAAGAGATGTAAGAAAAGCAACAAAGCAAAGCCAATGCTATTAAAATTTGAAAACAAAATGAAATACTTGTGATCATGTGGGATCCAAGATAGTGCCTGCGAACAACTGAGCAGGAAGAAACTATATCCACTGTAGATATTGTAGCTACAGACAGAAGGCACAGTGCAAATCAGGTAACATACTCTGTAAACTCTGTTAGGGTTGCATTCATTTTGGTAAACTGAAACTCCACCATAGGGGCCAGAAAATTTAGTACCTTCAAGTGAGGGGTAAGTATACACACTTCCTATGTGGTCTACTGCCCTAGGCACCTTATCTGGTGGGTGGACCACAGGGCTCTGGGGTATAGAAGTCTATTTAGACTAGCTATTGTCACCCACATATCCAGTTTAGGACTGACTGCCCAATCAGAAACAACATTTTTTGGGATGGCAAAGACCACAGTCCACTTTTTTTGACACTTGAGTTGCCGTATCTATATTCTCTCAGGTAGCATACTTAAGAAGGCTGGGCCAATGAGATGACCATCCTGGAAGACTGCTGAGTAGACAAGAAAATCTTCTGCAGCATGAACTATGGGGGGGACATGGTGACATCTGCTTAGCTTCCTTTCTGAAACATCATTTCTAGGACATCACTGAATCTGGGGTCGTCAGGAGGGGAAGCAGGGAGTTATTGTCCTCATCACCAGCATCATCCAGATCTGCTGTGAGGATCTCTGTAGAAGACTCCATGTACTTCTTTTTGGATGTGACCTTCTGATGTACCTTTATAGGATGTAAGTCAGAAGAAGAATATCAATTTCTGACTGACATCTGTTTATTAAATTGGTGTATATGTTACTGGTAAATATTGTAAATATCCCTACCTCATGTCTAATATCGCTGTACCAGACTATTTTTTTTCACTGCTTTAACACCTTTTGTCCCTCACCCCTTCATTCTGTCTTAGCAACTTTTTCCTTACCCTGTCATGCATCTTCTGGTTCTCTCCATCCTTAATTTCTTAACTCTCTTTGACATGTTTCTCCTCAGTTCATCTCTAGCACTAGCAGGAAGTAACACAAGCATAATCCTATCTGCTTCACTCCCACTTTTTCCTGTAAGTACTGCATGTGGTTAATCCTAAACCTTCCACTTTCTCTCTGCTGCGCTTTACTTTATGCTCACAACCCTTCTTTGCTACATGTAATACAACGTGCTAATAAATTCCAACTTGTATTTTAATCTGTCTCTCCACCTGAGTAATTTCTCACAATTCTTGTCTGACTATTTTTATGGTTATTATTTGTAAGTTTTCCATGTCTTGATTCTATTCAATATGTGTACATGTATAACTGTTGCAACTATGCATTTGATGTCATCATACACTTATAGCAGAAACTCTGACGTCTTTGACAAGAACATAGGGGTTGAAGTTGAGGCTGAAGCCTTGAGGCCAAGAGTAAACCAGTGAGTCATCAATAGGAATGGGAGTATCTGTGAAAGTAAATCTGAGACCAGCAGTAACATCTGACCAGGGCTGAGACTGTTGATAAATGAACTTGACAGCATTGTCTCAGTAGAAGACGAAGGCTGAAGCATCGGCAAAAGAAATCTGTACCCAGTGATGCCAGTCTGTCTGGAGCATGTGGCAAGAATGTGGAGACCACCAAGCAAAACGTAGGCACCCTGATGTGGACAGTGTAGGTGCCAGTTGATTTTCTGTCTACTATCTCCTACCAAAAACTTGGAAGGGACAGATTTGCCAGGCCAGAGTTTTAACACCTTTATTAACATCACATATTACATTGTAGTACAAGTATACTTTCAATTATGAAAGAGAAAAAAATAAATACATTTTTTTTCCATGCATTATACATATAGGGTAAGAATTATTATTCAATTTAAATCAAAAAAATTCTGTTGAGGTTCACAGAAGGCTTCCACAATTTTTTTCTAATTAAAATGTTGTTGTCTTTCAGCTTTTCCCGGTTAGGTGTCACCACAGCGGAACTCCGGTCCACTAATGATTGGCAGTAGATTTTCATGAACGCCGAGGTGCCAGCTCAACGTTCAACCTTCAGCGAAGGCACGCCCATTTACGCATGTCTTTCAAATGCCCACCCGACCACAGGGAGGACATGCAGACTCCACACAGAAGGCACTCCCCGCACTCCAGCCGAGAATTGAACGGGAGAACCTTTTGCTGTAAGGCAACAATGCTACCGCTGCACCACCATGGCTAACACCACATATACGAGGCTTTAGCTTTGCATCAAGGGTCTTGGCATCTAGTTTTATGGCAACCTCTTTATCAGACATAGAATTAGCTACTGCAGAACCAATACAAAAGTAGTCTGTAAACTACTGAAAAGACAGATATCTCCATGATGTTTTGGTTAAGAGGAAAAATAGACTTCAGAATTTCTTTCAAGACAGAGTATAGTTGATAAGAATTTAGTACAGGCTTCATACTAAGAGGGAATATGACTCCCACCAAACAAATAACGACTTTACTGTGCATGTCATGTGGAGGAACATTTTCAACATAGCAACACCTATGAAACCCACACTACAAGATGAAACAAGGTTAGCTTCACAAGCAGAGTAGCAAAGAGAAAAATACTGAATTTTATCAAACATGTACACAAGTTCCTTTGATAGCAAAGAAGAGAGGAACATTTAGGAAGAACACAAGATGCATGAAAAAGTGAATATGCAAACAGTCATGCAACAACTGAAAAGGGGTTATGACAACAACAAAGGCTAAAAACTGGAAAGAAAATAGCAAGGTGCCAAAAGCAACCAATTACAGAAAGAACATTCCAGCTGGTAATATTAAAGGCATTAATGTGGGCGCAAGTTCAAAACCTTAAAGAGTAGACTGGCATGTCTTTGGGATATGTGAAGAAACAAGAGATCTTGGAAAAAACTAACCTAGATACATGCAGAATACACAAAGAACATTCCAGCTGGGATGTGAAGCAGAGAACAAAGTACTGTGAGGCAATAATATTAACTGCAATGTCAATCCATCACCAAAGATATAATATAGTTAAGCAGAATTATATATTGTTATACAAAGAGCACCAGATCAGAAATAGCCTAAAAGGTGAGCTGTTCCATGAATCACATGGTGAAGTGCACTCCACCGTGCCTTGAAAAATCAGAGGGAGATAGTCCCCTCCTCAATTCTAACACATCTTGGTGAAGGGCTGCACAGTCACTGTATAAATAACTGCATGAATAAATAAAAAGAGAAGGTAGACACGGTGGCATACCTACACGGTGGCATACCTAAAGATCAAAAGGTCAGACCTTGGCCAGACAAGAATGGATGAAAGGAATGAGTCTTATCACATCAGACAATAAACATGAATAAAAAAATAAAACAAGTTGTAACTGTGTGACGTTTGGCTTACTGATAGAAAAGAGCACGTCTAATATGCACCCGACCAACTCATTATTTCCAGCTTTAGGTCGGAAGTAGCATTATTATTTAGGGAAGCTGCAGGTATACTGAGCAGTGACCTCATTTAATGACTTGCAGCTAATGTCATATCCCAACTAAGCCCACTATATTACTCTTCCTGTGTAGTAGAGCAGAAATCCAATATAAAATTTGTTTGTGTCTTTCGGCTTTTCCCGGTTAGGGGTCGCCACAGCGGAACTCTGTTCCGCTAATGATTGGCAGTTGATTTTTACGTACTGGCTTGCCAGGCCTGACGCACAACCTTTAATGAAGGTACGCCCATTCTCGCATGTCTCCATGCAGAAGACGCTCTAGCTGAGAATCGAACTGGACAGCGTCTTACTGTGAGGCGACAATGCTACCGCAGCACCACCACGGTGGGTATGTAATTTATTTTAATTGGTAAAATTGTAGCCCTGAAAGAGAACTCAGTTAACCCATTAGCCTCAGCACAGGGTGTCAGCATGCTTCCTACAATCCTTTGGACATGGCTCAACTATACAGAAGGAATGCACCCCCCCCCCCGAACACACACACACACACACACACACACACACACACACACACACACACACACACACACACACACACAGCTTCTGGGGGCTTATAAAAGTATTCTTCTCCTCCCAGCCTAAATGGACCTGAGAATTTTAAGAAATATAATTTCCCCATCTGCTAGGTATTGGACAGGGACAGTAAACTTAAACTTCGTAACTAATAGAGCAGATCCGTAGTAGTCAATATTATGCAAGACTTCTTAATACTGATGATGTCCACTGCTGCTGGTCAGTGACATGGCATAGTAGCAAAGAGAAAAACAGCATGGGCCAGATTCAATAACATATACACTAAGTGTACACGATCTGTATTCAAGAACATAACTACCACATTTTTTGTGCTTTCTAGTCACTCAGAAAGATTATACTAATTGTACTTGTAGTCTACACTTTGTGGTAACTTTTTTGAATCTCCCTCAGTATTTAAAGCTGCAAGAAAATCAGTAGGAAAACTAAAATTAACAGGAAGAAGGTGTGAGTTATGCTTGTGTTGTCTGCTCACTCAGAACAGAGTACACTTAGTATACACTTTATTGAATCTCGGGGCTTATCTTTAACAGTGTCTATATTTATTTAATCATTGATTTTAATGAATATTTTATTAAAGCTATCAGAATTTCATTGTATTTGAAAAAAACAAACCTAAGTTATCTGAAACTGTAATGAAAGATTTAAATGCTGAATATACTGTTGATCCACGATGAAGCATGGCTTAACTTGTTAAGCAATGAAATGTAGTAAATAAATATTCAGCTTTTACAAAGAGGTATCTAAATATGAAAGGAAGATGTCCTCTTTGTGAATATTTCCACAAATGGAAGTAAATCTTGCCAGTTTAAAGTTGTCTGTGTGCATGCATCACAGAATTAAACAGTCATCCCAATGTAGTACCTTCACAAAAATGTAATGTATTTTTTAAACCACAATAAAAAGTTATATAATGTTTCTCTTAAGACCCCTAAAACCTGTCAAAGCAGCCTTTCCTGCAATTTATTATAATATACAACATTAATGGAATGGTCGGCGGGGGGTCACTCATGAAATGCTAATAAAACAAATGTGGTTAGTTTAACTGTCAAAACTTGACACTTAACATGGTGTCCCTCCAGACTGGAAATTCTTTAACCATGTGACATAGAAATCACACTGGAAAGTGTTAGAACCTGATTTAGCTGTTACAAAAAAAAGGTTGTAAAGGTTTTACTGCAAGCAGTAAAAGTGTATTTAACCTTAACAGACCAATGGAGGACAATAAAAATGCCCTGCTGATGATGATGGAAGTTGACAAAAACATCAAAAACTTTCTTCCTGAGGCATGGATAAGGCTTAGAAAATGACAATTATACAATGATGAAGGACAAGAGGGAGCTTTATAGAGTTATAGATTTATTATATTTAAATATTTCCCCAAATTGTGGGTCATGCGGGAGTCAGTGGACAGAATGCTGTCCTTCTTCATCAAAGTCCTCCAAGATTTCAAGATAACTAAGGTGATGTCAGTCTTCACTAAACTCTTCTTTGGTCACTTGGGAGATGTGGAATCTACGGAAGTGGACATCGCAGGTCTCTTTAATGAAACACTGGTCTTGTCTAAGGGCCTGGTTATAGGAGGAGGTGGTCTCCATGCTGACCAGAAAAAAACCTGGCTTCCCTACAACTTACTGAACATAAAGCTGTTGAGGTTACAATTGGCTGAGTGCTACTCCCTGATCTGAATTGTGCTACTCCCTGATCTGAATTGTGCTACTCCCTGATCTGAATTGTGCTGCTCCCTGATCTGAATTGTGCTACTCCCTGATCTGACTTGTGCTGCTCCCTGATCTGAATACTCCCTGATCTGAATTGTGCTACTCCCTGATCTGAATTCCTCAGTCTCTGTTTTTCTGTTTTTCATAGCTTATCTTGCTGCAAGTGTGCTCTCTTTGTGTGCACTGCCATTGATGTTATTTTTATCTTTTCTCCATACTTATCCCACCATAGAATTAGTATGTGTGTATGTATGTATATATATATATATATATATATATATATATATATATATATATATATATGTGTGTGTGTGTGTGTGTGTGTGTATAAGGGTACAAAGCCAACATCCTCCTCATGTCAGGGTGCAGGGGACTTGCTGAAACACACCTGGTGCCTAATATGTATCCCAGTAATGAAGGGAGAATGATAATCAGTAAACTGGCATCAGTATAGTGGGTGTTAGTGTCACCAAATCCTGCACTGGGGATGACACTGGTGACCCCAGTGTCAAGCAAACTGTTTTTTTGGTGCCAGTGCCTGAGAAAATGACACCTGTAAACTAATGTCACTGTTACCAGTTGTTAAGTAATGACAGCCAGAAAGCAGGCTAGCGTCTGCTGGGTCTAATGCCCCATGGAAGTCAGCCAAGAGGCCAGGATATGATGGTCAACAGCATGCAGTTACAGCCTTCTCTGGATGGACAGAAATCATTGTGCCCATGAAAACAAGAGGTAAATTTAAGGCAGGGCAAGAAAAGTATTCAGTTTGATTTTATACAACATTAAAGCAGTAAAATGGGGATAAGCAGCATGCTTCTTGGTGTTGTGGGAAGGACCTAAACAAATCAAATTTTTGAGGTGGTTGCCCATATGTGTGTGTGTGTGTGATTGGAAGTGGAGGTACTTGCTTGCTGCATGACAATTTATTAAGTAAAACTGCATCAGTGGCAGGTGTGAGGCATAGAGTGACTGACAACAACACAGAAAAAATTCCTTAACAGGGGAAATTAAGTATAAAATATTGGATATAAGGGAAAGAAGATGATAAGTTTGGTCAAGACAGAATGAGCAGAGTTCAAATTCCAAAACTAACAAGAACAAAAAAATGAATAAAGCAGCACCCCCATGCAGCTGCATGTATGTGGGTCTTCACCCTCTGTACCCCCTTACTTAATAAAACCTACTCCAAGGTTTACGTTCTTAAAGTACGTTAAGAAGTTTTGTTGCTGCTGAAAAAGATCTTCCTTGTCTTCTGTGGAACCATGACTCAGTGAACCAACTCTGAAGGTGCTCACCACTAAAAGTATAAACAACTGTCTAAACAAGTCAGAAAACTTTAGCAAACATTGATGCAATACGGGGTCACATAAAGTGTGTCAAAGTCTTTTGCTGCAAGAAGGTTTTCTAAATGAGTGGTGTAAAACATGGCTGAGGGTTATTAGCAGCCTAGGAAAGTTATGAGTGGTCCTAACACCATTGGCATAAGTCTGGTCTGTTCTTGTAGCAAAAGCTCTTCAAACTCAGATGAGGAGATTTCCAAACATATTCCCATTTTTTCTAAGTCATAACCTTTGGGTTCATCACCACTGCCTCCCACCTTGCTTGACCAATGACAATGTACCCTCACCAAGACCCGTTGTAGGGACTCTGAGCTGTTTCTGCCCAACAAAACTCTTGGAGATGTATGATTCTATTCTTGCACAGTGTAATCCAGGTTAATCTCTGTCAGCACTCCTCCACCTGACAGCCATGGAGGACTTGCTTCTCTCAATGTGTATCATATTCTAAACATGTCTGTGTGCCATGCTTTGTACCTACAATGACAAGTCAGGTTATAGCAGTTCCCTTCCTTGGCCCCCATTAGGCAGAACTCCTAAGAGCGTAAATATGCATCTCTCACCCATGCAGTAACTAATCAGTCGGTGTTTTACATTGCAAGAGAAATAAAATAAGCCACAATTACAGTATAAAAATCAACTTATGACTATATACATGCCCAAACATCGAAAGGTAGGAGGGTGAGGATTCCTTGGAATTACATCCATGAATTCAAATATTTACTATTATGGTCACATTTCACAGAAACATACTACATTTCTTCATCTGTTCCTGCATCCACAAAATGTAAACAGTCTGGTAGAATGTGATACCACACATTAACAGCTCAGCAGAGGCCCCACTTAACTTTCCCTGACCTAACGTACAAGGTTTCTTGGTAGTGTGAGTACTGGGCCTCCTGCCCACCACCCACATATAACACGATAAGGCTGTCATGAAGAATGCTATCACATCTGCAGCAGCTCTAATAGAATAAATTCATAAAACGTCCTGCAACATCATCTTTACATTATCACCAAAGAAAGCAAAAGTGATATGAAGTTGTTTGAAATCAGTTTTCTTTCCTATCAGAATTCTTAAATGTTTTGGGTGTAATGAAACAAGTACTCAATCAGACTTCAGAATAAGTTTTGGATTTTTCAGTGTAACTCTCCAGCCTCTTCTTAGGATCTATATAATAAAGCAAGAAGTCTGTGGATAAGTGTCAAAGGGTAAAGGTGGGATGGGGGAGTAGAGGGAAGGTCATAGTAAGAAGGGGGAACCATAAGGGTGGAGTAAGAGGAGAAAGTAGGAAGAAAAAACTCTTTTCTCTCCAAATATTAAATTACAAAGTAGTGTTGCTTATTATCATTATGTGTGAGAGCAAATAAAATGCAATATGTGGACAACTTTTACCTCACATTATATAACTATGCAATTATCCATCGTGCCAATAACATACAGAATCCAAATGGCAAAGTCCTGTGTCTAAAATGACTTGCAAAAACACAATGGCAGATACGCTAGACCTACTACAGATTCTTGACAGAATGAAATCACAGCTGCCAAGAACATCCTGCATCATAGGTTCATACGTTCATAGGTATTAGACTAGATGGCCTTGCAGGTCATTTTAAGCCTAGCCAATTTCTGTCACAGGTGAGGACCAGACTTTGTACCGTGTGTCTGTGAAGTAAATACCTTAACCATTTTACCAACCCCCAACCCCTGTAAGACTCTGTAAGAGTGGTCCAACCCTTAACTTTCAAGACTGCATTTCCTTTCCTGCTCATCCTTTTGTAATTTGGCTGTTATGGGGTGGGGGGGGGGGTAAGGTGACTACAACTTGCTCTGCAGATGTAATCATTACTGCTGCTGCTGGAGAGGTGGACAGATAATGGGTTATTTGACTACCACCTGTACATAAGAGAATCTGCTGCCCCATAAATGATGACTCTGTGCATATGGGAATACATTGGGCTTTGCAACAGTCCTTTATAATGAATGAAGATCTTTGAATTGTTTGTACCTCTGATGTTGTACACTCCATCTGGCTGAAGTCCCACAGATTTCTTGAAGGAGTCCATTTTAGAAGTGTATGTTGGCCATTGCTGAACTTAGGAGGATCCTCCGCTTGTATCTATGGTACTTTTTATATTGTCTCCTAGACAAGATAATGTAGAAAACAAGAAAACAAGGGTGGTGCAGACATGTGGAATGCATGCAGCCCCCTGCAGTTCTGAGCTCCTCTCCTTCTTCATACAGAAGATCATAACTGTTGAAATATGTTAATTCTATTATATTTTATGAGCTCAAAATACCTACTTTAACTCCCAATATAGAGGATCAAGATCAGGTCTTCAATCACAACCAGCTTGTTATATGTTTGAGACATTCAGATCTATGTTAAATAATCAAACGATGAAAAGATCGCGGTGCAAAACATCAAGCTGGAAACACTGAACTGGTGAAACATTCACTGAAACATGCAGTCCAGCAAGCCTTGGTGCTGAACTAATTAATAGTTTCTTAGGGTTGCAGAGAGCTTGCTGTTTAGCTGCCCACTTTCCAGACACATCCTTCTGCAATAAGTTTTCCCAAAGAAGATATGCTTGTATCTATGGTACTTTTTATTTTGTCTTCTGGACAGGATAATGTAGAAAACAAGAAATCAGGGCTGGTGCAGACATGTGGAATGCATGCAGCCCCCTCCAGTTCTGAGCCCATTCAGTTAGAACAACTCCTCTCCTTCTTCCTACAGAACATCATAACTGTTGATATGCCATTTAACCAGTGGCGTTTTTTTTTTATTTATTTGTTTGTCTGTTTTGTTTAAACACGTATTAAATGGGTGAGTGGGCTAGCCCAAGGACCCTTTAAAGCCACAGCCTGGGACAGAAGCAGAAGTTAGCACTTAGTATATTCAACACATAAAACCTTTACGTAAATATGGGTGAAGCTCGTAAACAATTAAAATGAAACAATATACTTTTTCAAGAGAAAGTTAAGTAGTGCTAATTGTAGTGCAATAAATTGCAATAAAAAGTAATAAAAAGATGCTTGTAGACAATGAAAGAGGACAAAGGTCAAGGCAAAAGAAAAACAGGAAGAGTAGTAAGTGGAAATACAAGGAGAGGATGGATTAGGGCAAGCACTTGTTAGCTTGGAACTTTCATGTACCTGGGTCACTAAACGCACATTAATGACAAAACTTTGACTTACATTGATGATTTTTAAAACCACTGTCCAAGTATGACCATGATATTTTTTGTTTAATCCTGTTATGGATGGATCTCAGAATTGTGCTTTTAATATTTTGCTGGTGTCTCTAATCCAAACCAAAACTTAGTTTGTGGGAATCTAAAGAAACTGACAACTGAATTATATCAAGAAAAGGCACTAATCTAGAAAGGAAAATATTAAACCGTCTATGCTATTTATTGCCATCAGGCCAATAAATCAGGAATAATAAAAATGATTTGCTGCCAGGCAGTGAGAATAGCTGCAGCTGAGATCTTTTTTGTTCATTTAATAATCAATTTTATTTCTATTCATCTGCAATTACTTGTTTGATTATTATATAATAACTTCATAGCTGTGTGTTTACAAATATGCCCTAAATGTTTGAGGTCTTAGTGACTTATTATTTTTAATTTTTGTTCCCTATGTAGCAGACCATCAGCTGAAACTGGTTGCTCTCATTGATCTCAGATACCAGGAGCCAGTTCTGATCTCTCAGACTTAAGTCAGTACATTTTACATTGTTAAAAAGAGACTGAAAACAGCCCAGTGCACTGTCACACTCATAGCCACAGGGATTTTTTTGTTTTGTTTTATGCCCTGCCTTTGCCTCATTGCCAAGGCTGACATGCAATGAAATTAGGCCATTAAGACCAACAACTTTTGTCAGTTTAATTTGAGGGTAATTCAGATCTATAGACTTTGCAAATAAAACAGCATTTTCCCCTTTCTTTTTTTCTAATGTTTGTTAGATTAGTTTCATGTATTAGTGATTATAGTTATGTGATTTTTTTTAGGTTAGAATTAGTATTATTTAATTGTAAATCTATGGTTCAGAAGTCTTTGAGAAATAATGTTAAATCTACTGTATTTAATTCTCAATATAGAGGATTAAGATCAGGTCTCCAATCATAACCAGCTTATGTGTTTGTGACATTCAGATCGAGGTTAAATAATCAAAAGATGAAAAGACCGCAGTACAAAACATCGAGCTGGGAACATTGAACTGACAAAACATTAAATACTGCGGGTCAACAGGATTTGGCTCTTTCCCCACAGTAGTGCAATCTTGGAGTAAGTATTTATAATTAGCTGGGGTTGCAGGGGGAAAAGGTAGTTTTGTTATTTTTGTTTTCTCAATGTTTTGCTTGTTCAATGTTGCCAGCTCAGTGTTTTGCCTTGCAATGTTTTAGGCTTTCGATTATTTAACCTAGATCTAAAGATCAAGAAATTCATCTCAAGAGTGATGCTCGAGAGGTGAGTCTTAGAATTTATGTTGAGATCAAATAATAGACAGTTGTGATTGGAGACCTGATCATAATTGGTTGTATTGTACGGAACTTTAAATGCTCCATGTAGTATTACTCACAAAAAGAGAGAGAGAGAGAGACAGAGAACGTGTAGGAGTGCGGAGTGTTTTACTGGCTTTGAAAGTTAGTAAAGCACTTAAGAGCTGTCAAACAGACATACCTCTCAGTTTCTTTGCTTAAGAATTCTGGACAAATCCAAAAATGATGGCGGTACAAAGGATCAAAATCAGGGATTTTTTTTTAAATATTGCTCTAATTCATTTTAAAAAGTTAGTAGAACAAGAGGATTTGCATCAATGTGCATTTTCTGAACAATTCAAATTATTAAACTATAATGTCTAGCATTACTGACTGGTTGTAATCCTCATTGATTTACTAGTAAATCAAAAATTTTATGAGGAACATGAGACATAAGCAGGCATATTTTGTATAATCAGGGACACTGGAGAGGTACAGCAGGCAGAAACAAAGAGCTCCTCTGTACTTTTTTAAAGTTGCTAAAACATTTCATCTTGCCACACTTTTTGCTTGTAAATGTGACAGAGTGAAGTTCTGGCAGCTTTTAACAGGTGTTTCAACTTCTGCTGCTGTTTCTTGTCCACTGGCATTGTACTCTGTTAGTCCCTAGTGCAAGATCCAATCTTAAAAGCATTTAGAGTGTGCATAACTAGGTTTTGTTAAGCACCCTTAAGCACTGTTAAGATTGGATCTTGCACTAAGGAAAGTGTGTAACAAGTTTATCTTTTTTTCTGATTTCTGATCATTGTGGCACTCTATGCACTATGTCGCATATTAACAACTGCACATGTTTACACTAGCCTGAGAGGATTTGTGTGGTCTTGTAATTGTGGTCAGTGATTTTTTTTGTCTCATACTATCAGACCAGCTCATCTTAGCAATTTTATAACAGCAACTGTCCACATCATGTAAAAGCTGTGATACGTCTTTGACCACAAAGGTAAAGACTGAATGATCAAACACAATGGAGTGAATATACTACAGCAGTGTAACTCATGCCATAACCATATGTGGTTATGGCATAACTTGTGCCATAACCATATGTTGCTGCTATTATATGACAGTCAGAGCACTTTGG
This sequence comes from Protopterus annectens, assembly GCF_019279795.1. Lineage (NCBI taxonomy): Eukaryota > Metazoa > Chordata > Ceratodontiformes > Protopteridae > Protopterus > Protopterus annectens. Next base: position 136,177,634 of record NC_056728.1, read on the forward strand.
GATTTTATTTTAAAACAGCAGAAAGAGACTCAAAGATTATATTATTCATATGAAAGCAAAACAACTGGACATTTGTTACCAGGATAGTGCCAAATGGCCAATCTTTATTCTTAAAAATAAAATCTAGATGCACATATAATGTAGTAATAACAGGATGGAGAAAAAAAATACCATATTTTTGACAGTGATAATGGGTAATTTATTCCAATGCGTGAGTAACCTACACTTATTGTTTGTATTACAGTTTGCCAACTCCATTATTTAGACTTCAGTTTCTGTTTTGGAATTCCTCTGTTAAGGAAATAAGTTTTTGTTTTATTCTGAGAGTAGCTCTAAAAAAGAGAAGCAGAAAAAGAAAAACACTGAAGCAATAGAAAGAGGAAGAGAGAGCACATGACTGTAAACATTGGAAGAAAAGGCAGAGCCAATCAGTTGGATAGTAACATCCTACCACTGAAAGAAATTAACTCCAGAAATATAAGGTAGACTGCATTTTCTACAGTTTGTCAGAGCTGAGTGATGGAACAATGCGGAAGAGCTGTGTGTCCATGAATTTTCACTCAAGGCTGGTTTCCTTTCTCTACACTGCTGCTAACATTTAGTGGGAGCAATATATATCTGATGTTTGCAAAGGAATTTCATGTGTTGTGTTGTTGATGCCAAAGTGATGATTTTAGAAGACCAGAGAGCAGTGCATCAGATCCATTAATCCCACTAAGGGTAGTCATAATACAGGAAGCTATTTATAAGCAGTGAACACTGTGGTGGTGGTGCTGCGTTAGCATTGTCACCTCACAGTAAGACGTTGTCCTGTTCGATTCTCAGCTAGAGCGTCTTCTGTGTGGAGACATGCATGAATGGGTGTACCTTCGTTGAAGGTTGTGCATCAAGGCTGGCAACTCGGCACGTAAAAATCTACTGCCAATCATTAGCGAACCGGAGTTCTGCTGTGGCGACCCCTAACTAGGAAAAGCCGAAAGACACAACAACATTTATAAGCAGTGAACATTGGCTCTGGGGACTTTGGTCATTGTTCTGATGACACCCTGTCCGCATATAATGTTTCAGTTTGATGCAGTTCACCTCAGTTTTCTAGAATGCTTTCTCTTTTTGCACAATGTTGTTGACTGCATATTCCTCAATTTATCCAAGCCACGCTTGGCAAAGTGAACTATTATGCATTTAAAAGCAAACTTGCTTAGCAATGAAAAGTGTACAGTGAAACTTTTTTTTTATATAACTTACCCAATTTTGAAGGAAGTTATTCATCAGTTTTGTCTTTATAACATATTTATTTATTTGTCCACTTAGTGTCTGTTTGATAATCAGGTAGGTGGACTGGTCCAGAGAGCCTTTTCAACCATGACCTAGGCGCATTGGCAATGGTAAGTAAAATAAGCAATACAATGAAAATCAGTTCAGCTTACCCCATAGTTTAGCGGCTACTCAGGTAAGAAGGATACATGCACTAAATAAGCCCTTCTTTTTTTTTTAACATCTTTATTGAATTATCACTTGTAACACTGGCAAACTTACATTTATATAAAGTAATCAAACCATATTAACAAGTTCACATTTACAAACATTATACATCAGATATATTGTTATATATCCTATAATCTAGGTAATATTACATCAATTATTCAATTCCTGCCCTCGCTTAAATCACATTCCTCTACCAAAACATTTTTCTGCATGTATTGTTCCCACAATTTTCTTTTTATCTATATAATTTATTCCTACTTTTAAATAAGCTCTTATTTTAAAACTTCATTATGAATGATTTTCTGAGTCAGAGTAAAAACTCTTTCATACTTATGAAAAATACTGCTTATTCACCAAGTTAAAACAATCTGTCTTCACAGCCCCATGGTACAAAAGGATAAAGCCCTTATTATGCCCAGTTAGCCCATGTTTGATTAGGAGCATGGGTGCTGGTGGGGCTGCACAGGGAGAATGGGGTTGAGTTACCAGTGTCGGTGCACCCATCACAGGGGGAAGAATTAACCAAGGCTTATTGCAATAAAGCAGCATTTCAAGCCTGGTAAGGTCCATGCCTCATAAGGTCTGTGCTACTTCATTGAGAGATTGTGCATGTGTGGATGTGTGGATTAGTGGGAGTTAGGGCATACTCAGTGGCAGCAGGATGACACTGCACTAGCATCCTCATTCTCCTCATTGGTTCCTGGACATGGGTTGCGATGAACCTGAGTGAGCCCACTTCTCAACTGTCCATATTTTTACAAACAATTTGTGGTTTTCTGTCAAATTATGGTGCCTTGAAGTCACTAAATAATGACATACATTTATGTTTCATACTTCATATCTTTCAAAAAATGACTAATGCAAAATCTGTCATTCTAGCAACTTTCTGTTTTATAAGAGCAATATTTAAAACCTGTCCTTAATTTTGGATCTTTGCCCCCCATTATTTTTGGCTTTGTCTAGATTTCTTGTGCTTAGAGGATGAAAGGTATGGGGAAAGGCTAAGTCAGATCTGGTATACCTAGTGAACCAGGAATGTAGCTGGTGGAAGCTGATGGTCAGGTGGGGGAGGGGTGAGACATGATAAATAAATATATGAAAGGTAGAAGCATGCTGAATGGCTTAAGGCAACATTCTCAGAATATGACAATACTAGTAAGTAACTTCCTTCTGCTAAATGTTATGTAGTGGTTTTCAAAAATATTCCCCACCAAGGCCTAAAAGAACTGTAGTATATAATTTCTGACATTAGCGAGTATCTTGTCAGCCTTGGAAAGCTGACAATTAAAAATAGCATCATTATTATGGATGACTTCAATTAGTCTCCAGCTGACTGGGACAATTGCACTACAATAGCAAACATGCTCAGAGTTTACTTGGCTTTGTTAACTTCAAAGGCCTAGCAAAGCTAGTGAAAAATCCTACCAGTAGGTTAAATATATTGTATATTGTCCTTGTCCAACATTTCCTCATTGTGAATCTCTTCTATCACTCCCTTTTCTGATCAGGTCTGAGTTTGACAGTATGATATTAACCATCAAACAGTCTGGCAGTTGGCAGAGGGGAATAAGACTGTGAACTGTTAACAATCTACTTCCTGTGGTTGTTGTTGTGTCTTTTGGCTTTTCCTAGTTAGGGCTCGCCACAGCGGAACTCCGGTCCGTTAATGATTGGCAGTAAATATTTACGTGCCGAGTTGCCGGCCCTGACGCACAACCTTCAACGAAGGTACGCCCATTCATGCATGTCTCCACACAGAAGATGCTCTAGCTGAGAATCGAACAGGACAATGTCTTACTGTGAGGCAACAGCGCTACCACAGCACCACCACCGCAGTCCAACCTACTTCCTGTGGTACAGGGTTTAATTCCCCTCAACCTTTGTTTGCTCACTGTGTGACCCTCAGCAAGTCACTTAACCAGACAGTGCTTTGGAGAAATTGGGGATTTGGGTTAGGATTCTTAATTGTCTGCAAGACTGATTGCCTAATAACTAACTATGAACCTATAAATAGCCATCCTTGTGCACAATATATCCATCTTTAGAGATTTTCAAATAACAATTACAGCAAAATAACACTAACTGGGATATAAATATAAATGACCACAATATGTCAATCATTCACAACTGCAGTAAATTATGTAACATCTTGAATAGTTGTATCTTAATTCATGGAATATTCAAAAAGCAAGTTTCAGTGGTACAGTGGAAGAAAAACATAATAAACAAGCAATGCAGCAAAACTAAAAGACTCTACTCAGGCTATAAACTGTTTCCCAATCTCAAAGCTACAAAACCAAGCTCAAGCAAGTCCAAAAAGAATTAACAAAAATATGTGGAAAAAATCCTTTTGTGAGCTTATGTTCAGCAATAATTAGACTGAAAGAAGGGTCGATATTATATCCTCGAATGCTTAAAAAAGCGAACGCTGATTGATCTAACTTATTTTCATGAAACTGCAAAATATCGAAGCAGCAGAAACTTGAATTTTTTCCTAGGAAATAATTCGGTTGTCCCTTTCTGTTGCTTCGGTATTTTCAGTGTTATGGTGGAAAGTTACCAGTCAGATTCAGGTAAGTGTGCGATTGTGTGGATGTGAGTGTTAGGGTGATTTAGGTGAGTTAGGGTTAGGGCTCGGGTTAGGTGTGTGTGCGATTGAGTGGACATGAGGGTTAGGGCGGATTTAAGTGAGTTAGGGTTAGGGAGCGGGTGAGGTGAGTGTGCGATAGTGACGGACCTTAGGGTTAGGGTTTGGGTTAAGGTAAGTGGGTAGTTAATGGTGTGTGCATAGTTTAGTGTAGGGTTAGGTATTAGATTTTAGGTGTATGTGTGTGGATTTCTGTTTGTTGTGCTTGTGTTGTGTGTATGTGTTTTGGATCAGCGATTTTTTTCCCTGGGAAAAAAATCACTGATCTGACAGTTCGAGGTTGTAAGCTTTCACTTAAATTAGGTCGATCAATCAGCGTTCACTTTTTTAAGCATTCGATGATATAATATAGACCCTGAAAGAAGTAGTAAAATATGCATAATTCCATAATAAAAATGAGTGGCAACACCAAGGAATGCAGTGCCCTTGAGATAAATGATAATATATGCTCTGAACCACAAGATATCAATATACTCAATATACTCATAAACAAACGCAGAACCTGATTCAGTACCCTGGTTAAGTATGACAGCTACTTCGCTGCACCAATAGGGGTGACTCCCTCCAACAACTTTAGAAATCAAACTGAAAAAAAAAACATTGTTAAAATTAGCTCCATAGGCTTGGTAACATTCCAGTTAACTTTCTTAGTGCCACTTACTGTAACCTTGTAACCACCTTCACAACCTATTAAACAGAAGTCTCTCTGTAGGCTTCGCTCCAGAACACGGCAACAGGCCACAGTGGTTGCTATTTAAATATGTGTTCTACAAAGGATTCTGGAAACTACAGACACATGAATTTCACCACTATCCTATACAAGGTTATTAAGAAGATAATTATGCAATTAGCTCAGACAACTATTGGTGATTTACTTACCTCTTCTAAATATAAATCATTATGAGTCTGTAAAAGGTAGGTCATGCCCAGTGAACTTGGTTACCATTTTTGAGGTGGGGGTTGCAGCGGCTCAGGATGAGGGATTTTCTGTCCACAAAAATTTTCTAGGATCTTTCCAAGACATTTGGCACTATGAAACATACACACATACACACACACACACACACACACACGCATGCACGCGCACACACACACACACACACACACACACACACACACACACACACACACACACAATGCAAACAAACTTCATAAGCATGAAGTTGTTTATGCTGTCCACTGAACAGAATATCAGTTGAGAAGAAAAATGTGCCTGGTGGTGGTGAGTGCTAAACTCTCCTCAGTAGCCAAAGTGTTTAGTGGAATGCCAAATGACTAATTTAAGTCGCTACTTTTGAGCATTTTTTGTTTTTTGACATATAAGTATAAGACAAAAGTAATTTACTTGTTAAATTTGTAAATGAGTGAAACTCATCATGAATCACTGACTTTTCAGACAGGATTGGATACAACCTAAAACTTTTCAATAAGAGAAATGAAGGACTTGACAATTTGTGTTTTTAGACAGACTGAAAGAGCTATGCCTCTTCTTGCTGTTATACTGTCTGTTGAGGGAGGATCTGTGCCTTACTGTATGGACCACAAAACACCCAAACCCTCTTTGAGACTCTATGGAACAAACCATCTGGAAGGCTAATGTGTGCACAAATGTTATCAACCTAAAGATCTCCATAAACAGCAATAATAGAAACATAACAGATTTAAAACCCAATGTATTCTCTTTTTTGGAAGAAACGCATTCTCACCTGGAAACAGTATCAATCCCATCACGTTTAGAACTGACCCTGACAAATTCATGGGCATGTGTAAAACTGGAAAGGAACAAAGGCATTCAAGTTTCTTGCAAGTCAGTAGAACTTAATCTTGTAACACAGTAACAGAAGATTTGTATGTGCTATACATTCAAATGTAACTTCTAATACTCTCTGGATGACAATGGTCAAAGTAAATAACATTCAGAAATAACCAGTTAACAACCCAAAAAAGAATTCCTCACTCAAAAACAACAAAAATATCTCCCAAGAGGTAAAGAACAATAACTAAGTTGGCATTTTGTAAAGTATCTTGGAATTGCTCTAATTTTTAAAGTGGGGTAAAGTCTCCCTCTTAAATAAAGTATTACAAAATGGAAAACTGATGAACACTAAAATAACTTTGAAGATATTAGTAACACAAAAATAAACCAAAGATTTCTACAGGCAGTAGCTGGCAATGTGTATTAGTTATGCCAGACTCCAACAACACGTGGTGGGATTCCACACCAAGCTAACAATGTAACAGGCACACTAATCACTGTAGTATCAGTATTATATTAGGCATAAGCTCACGCTCAACTACTCCTTCTCATTAATTTACAGGAAAAAATGTTCTAGAATTTTGCCACTTAAGTGTCAGTTCTTTTGGATCATTTCACAATTACACCGCTGAGAAGGGCATTCCAGCCTTCACTCTCCACACACAGCAATAATCTCCAGCTCACAGCAACTGGTGAGGCTGGGTGCACAGAATGATTGATAAACTGAAAGCAGGCCCATATGATTCAATTATTACTCCATCAACACATCCTGACATGGCATCTGATGGTGTAGCCACCCCCTTGTCAAGCTTCTGCTCCTGTCTACTTAAGGTCATGTACTTGAGATGTCTGTCTTTCTATATATTATACTATTTTCCTGGAGTGAACCATGACCCCTGATTTGGAGATGTTGATTTTCATTCTGTAATATATGTGATATGTGGATTTAAATGTTAATAACCTGGCTACAGGAAGCTGTGTGTCATGTGGTACACTTTCAGGGTCTGATTACAAACTTCTAAAATGCAAGATGCTTATATTCATTGACCCTGCTTTGTTTACTCCCTATCCCAACTAATAGTCATATTAGATACATTGCCAGAAGTAAAGAATATATTTGTTTTCAACAATTCATGTTCTTGAAAGTACAGACAATTTTAAAGATAAAAAAATCCCTTAACTGTAACCAGCAATAATGTTCTCACTGCAGAAAGACTTAAATAAATTAAAAGTTTTGGATTCAAAAATTTAGTTTACCCCCTAAGAGTGGAATGTCTAAAGAAATAAATTAATTTGTTTTCAAACAAAATTTTTTTATTTTTCTTGAAAAAAGACTTTTAAAGAAAAAAAAAAGAAATTCAGCACCCTGGTTAAGTATGACAGCTACTTCGCTGCACCAATAGGGGTGACTCCCTCCAACAACTTTAGAAATCAAACTGAAAAAAAAAAAAACATTGTTAAAATCAGCTCCATAGGCTTGGTAACATTCCAGTTAACTTTCTTAGTGCCACTGACTGTAACCTTGTAACCACCTTCACAACCTATTAAACAGAAGTCTCTCTGAAGGCTTCGCTCCAGAATACGGCAACAGGCCACAGTGGTTGCTATTTAAATATGTGTTCTACAAAGGATTCTGGAAACTACAGACACATGAATTTCACCACTATCATATACAAGGTTATTAAGAAGATAATTATGCAATTAGCTCAGACAACTATTGGTGATTTACTTACCTCTTCTAAATATAAATCATTACGAGTCTGTAAAAGGTAGGTCATGCCCAGTGAACTTGGTTACCATTTTTGAGGTGGGGGTTGCAGCGGCTCAGGATGAGGGATTTTCTGTTCACAAAAATTTTCTAGGATCTTTCCAAGACATTTGGCACTATGAAACACACACACATACACACACACACACACACACACACACACACACACACACACACACACACACACACACACACACACACACACACACACACACAATGCAAACAAACTTCATAAGCATGAAGTTGTTTATGCTATCCACTGAACAGAATATCAGTTGAGAAGAAAAATGTGCCTGGTGGTGGTGAGTGCTAAACTCTCCTCAGTAGCCAAAGTGTTTAGTGGAATGCCAAATGACTAATTTAAGTAGCTACTTTTGAGCATCTTTTGTTTTCTGACATATAAGTATAAGACAAAAGTAATTTACTTGTTAAATTTGTAAATGAGTGAAACTCATCATGAATCACTGACTTTTCAGACAGGATTGGATACAACCTAAAACTTTTCAATAAGAGAAATTAAGGATTTGACAATTTGTGTTTTTAGACAGACTGAAAGAGCTATGCCTCTTCTTGCTGTTATACTGTCTGTTGAGGGAGGATCTGTGCCTTATTGTATGGACCACAAAACACCCAAACTCTCTTTGAGACTCTATGGAACAAACCATCTGGAAGGCTAATGTGTGCACAAATGTTATCAACCTAAAGATCTCCATAAACAGCAATAATAGAAACATAACAGATTTAAAACCCAATGTATTCTCTTCTTTGGAAGAAACTCAGTCTCACCTGGAAACAGTATCAATCCCATCACATGTTTAGAACTGACCCTGACAAATTCATGGGCATGTGTAAAACTGGAAAGGAACAAAGGCATTCAGGTTTCTTGCAAGTCAGTAGAACTTAATCTTGTAACACAGTGACAGAAGATTTGTATGTGCTATACATTCAAATGTAACTTCTAATACTCTATGGATGACAATGGTCAAAGTAAATAACATTCAGAAATAACCAGTTAACAACCCAGAAAAGAATTCCTCACTCAAAAACAACAAAAATATCTCCCAAGAGGTAAAGAACAATAACTAAGTTGGCATTTTGTACAGTATCTTGGAATTGCTCTAATTTTTAAAGTGGGGTAAAGTCTCCCTCTTAAATAAAGTATTACAAAATGGAAAACTGATGAACACTAAAATAACTTTGAAGATATTAGTAACACAACTTCCAAAGATGTCTACAGGCAGTAGCTGGCAATGTGTATTAGTTATGCCAGACTCCAACCAGACGTGGTGGGATTCCACACCAAGCTAACAATGTAACAGGTACACTAATCACTGTAGTATCAGTATTATATTAGGCGTAAGCGCACTTTCAACTACTCCTTCTCATTAATTTACAGGAAAAAATGTTCTAGAATTTTGCCACTTAAGTGTCAGTTCTTTTGGATCATTTCACAATTACACCGCTGAGAAGGGCATTCCAGCCTTCACTCTCCACAGCAATAATCTCCAGCTCACAGCAACTGGTGAGGCTGGGTGCACAGAATGATTGGTAAACTGAAAGCAGGCCCATATGATTCATTTCTTACTCCATCAACACATCCTGACATGGCATCTGATGGTGTAGCCACCCCCTTGTCAAGCTTCTGCTCCTGTCTACTTCTTAAGCTCATGTACTTGAGATGTCTGTCTTTCTATATATTATACTATTTTCCTGGAGTGAACCATGACCCCTGATTTGGAGATGTTGATTTTCATTCTGTAATATATGTGATATGTGGATTTAAATGTTAATAACCTGGCTACAGGAAGCTGTGTGTCATGTGGTACACTTTCAGGGTCTGATTACAAACTTCTAAAATGCAAGATGCTTATATTCATTGACCCTGCTTTGTTTACTCTCTATCCCAACTAATAGTCATATTAGATACATTGCCAGAAGTAAAGAATATATTTGTTTTCAACAATTCATGTTCTTGAAAGTACAGACAATTTTAAAGATAAAAAAATCCCTTAACTGTAACCAGCAATAATGTTTTCATTGCAGAGAGACTTAAATAAATTAAAAGTTTTGGATTCAAAAATTTAGTTTACCCCCTAAGAGTGGAATGTCTAACAATCCAGAAAAGGTAAAGTCTGCTACATTTCTGTATATATTACCTAGGAAGAAGCATTGAAGGAATTTAATTCCTTTACTTTTCTTGAAATTAAGAAAAATAAAACATCAGCAATCAGAGAAAGCTCAGTAATTATTGTGAAACTAGAAGGAATTTGCCACTTACCATTTACTCACCATATGTTTTCTACAAGGGCACAAGGTCCTCCAGAAACTATAGATATTTATTGCAATGAGCAAGACAAGTTAGTCAAAGACTTTGAATTTGGTGAGCTACATGAGTAAATGAATAGCATAATTCATAAATATGAGACAGAGTGGTTTGCAGTATAAGAAATGATCAAAGGAAGGACAAAGAAAACAGACCTGACCTTAGAAAAAGCTGTGTATGTATTTCAAACAGTGAAATAAATTACAAAATGTGAATGAAATAAAAATGATAAAATGAGAAATAAAGCAGCATTATGTTGCAGCAGTAAATTATATTAAAAGGAGCCCTGTGAGAAAGAACAGTAACAGTTAGTTACAGGGAAAAAGACATTGTGTAAAAAAAAAAAGATCATGCAACTGAAATCCAGGCTTTGTGTATTAGGTGTATATGCAAGCATGATGGGAAGCCTTGTTCTACTTGTAGTTAATTTTAGAATCTGTGCTAGAGAGTGGAAATTTTTAATGATGTGTAAAAGGAAAAACAGATGCTTTCAAAAGAATTTGCAAGTTGAAAAGAAACAGAAAAAAGAGCTGTTTTTCTACTAAAAAAGAAAAGAGTTCATATGAAAATATATTAGGGCATTGAGATAATAACTCAACTCAGACTGTTGGCAATAAATGCTGACAATAAGCAGAATGTTGGATATAAACTAGGTACTGGTATAGATAATAATATTTTATCTGAAGAAACATTTGAAGTACTTGGGTTTGAAGCCACTAACAGAGAGCTGTGTGCACACTGTTAATGTGCCCTGGGTGTCATGTGTAATCACAGGGTCAAAAGTTACAGATGGATGGTAAATAAGAACCATTTCAAATTGCAGCACTTAAAAATGTACATTATCCTGACATTTGGGCCATTTGGTTGTGCACAATAATAGACATCTTGAAAACTGTGAAGAGCCACAGCAGTCACATCCTATGCTGATATATTTTTAGGCTTATGATGTTTTCTAGGAGAATATCATATAAAAATATACTACACCAATAGTGTCCTCCCAAAAAAATGCCAATAACTCTAAGAGTACAGAAAAGCAGGAACCAAAATGAATGTAAATGTTAGGTGTCATTAAGAAGCAATTATAGCCAACAGATTGAGTAAAAAGTATGGTTAGTGTTGTAAACCATGGCAAGATTCACAGCTGTCTTGATCCTCAAGGCCTGAATAAAGTGATTAAAAGACATCCATGACCCAGCAGCAGCTGAAGAAGTGGTCTCAAGAGCTTCAGTATGTGACGTCCCCACATTGGGCCAGTAATCAAGGAGCCTGAATCCTTACCACTGACACTGGATGTTCATGTGGAATATAAATGGATAAACTCAGTATTTCCAGATGCAGACCTCTCTGCATCAAGCAACATTTCCCTTAAGAGCAGCCAGGGAACATGCTCAGTCCAAGGGCTGGTTCCTCTCTATATCTGTCCAGACTCTCAATAAGACTCCCCACTGGCACAGCGCAGAGTTGAGTCTTTAGCTGGGGTTCCAAGCTAAGTCCTCCCACACCCTCTCTGTGAAACCAGTGCTTTGTGTCCCTGCTCCAAACAGCTAACACACACACTCTTTGACATTTGATTTGCACACACACACACACACACACACACACACACACACACACACACACACACCTGGGTAAACCTGGCACAGATTCACCTGCTGTGCCCCCTTCTGCCCAGACTAAGGTAGTTATCACTCTCACTAGCACCCCTGCCAGCTACTTTAAAGCTCTTATAAGGGTACTCAATTATACTGAGTGAAATTAATATTAATAGAAATGGTAATGTTGACCAAACAGGAAGGCTTTCTAGAGTGGCTAGAGTTAGCCCCAAATAAATATATGCAAATACTCTCAGAGCTTAAATGTTTTCTAAAACAGAACCAGCCACAATGAAAAGTTTAAATATATTTAATAATAAATAATAAAAGAACAAGAAAATACTAAATACCTGTTCACAGTAAACACCAGAATTTCCTTCACATGGAATATTAAACATAACACCAATGGAAAGTTTCACACAGTTATAGAAAAACAGTATTTAGCTAGTCTCACTATCTGTTCCTGACTGACTAAAATAATTACTGTTCCTTCTTAGTGAATAGAGCAAGGCAAGATGGGTGAGTGGTCCTTGTTGTCAAATCCAAGACAGAATACAAAATACAGGCTCTGAGTGGCAAAACTAAAGGTGGGGGAGTCTGTATATACATCAACAGCTGGTGTGAAAACAATGATGTAATTACTAGCCACTGCTCAGCTGACATTGAATACCTTACAATTAAATGTTGTTCATTCCACTTGCCCAGGGAGTTTTCAACTATCTTTATAACTGCAGTTTACATACCTCCAAGTGCAAACACTAATGAAGCACTTGCCAGCCTGTACCAGTTAGCCTGTGATCTGAAAAACAAGAACCCAGATTGTGTCAACATTTTAGCTGAGGATTTCAATCAGGCAAAATATCACAGACTATAAGTGCCATCCACACAATGTGATGATACCCCAGACTTTTTAAACAAGCTAAACATCTACTTCAGTAGATTTGAGGAATCAGATATAACCTCACCAAAGAGACTACCCACCAGTGCAGATGCCATGTCACTATGCCTCAACTTGGAAGAGGTAGGCAGGAACCTACTTAGGGTTCACCCTGGGAAAGCAGCTGGTCTGGATATGATCCCAGGGAGGCTACTTAAAAACTGTGCTGATCAGCGGGTACCTGTCTTCACAAACATTTTTAATACATCTCTCAGCCAGGAAAAAGTGTCCAAATGCTTTAAGACCATCGACATCATCCCTCTGTCCAAGAAACCATCTCCAGCATCATTAAATGATTACCGGCCAGTTGCACTTACCTCAGTAGTGATGAAGTGTTTTGAAAAAATGGTCAAGGATCACATAACATCCTGCCTACTTGCTACATTTGATACTTTACAATTTGCATGCAGGCCAAATCATTCTGCTGCAGATGCCGTAGCCTCAACACTTCATCGTACCTTGGACCACCTGGAAAACAAAGACTGTTATGTACGCATGCTGTTCATAGACTTCAGCTCTGCCTTCAATACGGTAATTCCACAACAACTGCTGTATAAGCTGAGTAATCTAGGCATAGAAAACAAAATATGCAATTGGATCCTCGACTTCCTGACTTCAAGGCCACAGATAGTTTAAGCAGGAAAACATCACTCAAACAGCATCACCCACAAGATTGCGTACTCAGTCCACTTCTTTTCACAGTTCTACCACATGACTGCACAGCTACACATCAGTCAAATAGAAAATCAAATTTGCAGATGACACCACAGTAATTGGCCTTATCAAAGAGGAAAATGAAGGGGGCCTACAGGGAAGAGGTGAACCAACATGTTCATTGGTGCACTAACAACAACTTAACACTAAATGATGGGAAAACCAAGGAAATCATTGTCAATTTCAGGAAAGAGAATAAGTCACACACCCCTATCATCATCAGTGGTGCCGCAGTGGAGAGAGAGTAAATTGCACCAAATTTCTAGGGGTGCATATCTCACAAGACCTAAGTTAGGCCACAAACACTTCCTACCTTATAAAGAGAGCCCAACAACATCTCCACTTTCTTAGGAGACTTCATAGAGCAAATATTCCCTTGCAGGTCCTACTTACCTTCTGCAGAGCCATAATTGAGAGTGTACTGACAAACAACATCATTGTCTGATATGGGAATTGCTCTCAAGCTGATTGGAAGACACTGGATAAGCTTGTTAAACAGCCCACAAAAATCATCCCTACAGAACATATATTCAAACAAATGCTATGGTAGAGTCTGAAAACTATTGAGGGATATGCACCATCTAGCTTATGGACTGTTCAAACTCCTGCCAACAAGGAAGCTCTACAGAAGCATTAGATGCAGGGCATCCAAATTCCATAACAGCTTCTTCCTACACACTATTAGACTGCTGAACAACATACCCATAGCCTAACCCGCTAGATGGATAAAACATTATTTATGTACAATATGTCATTGTTATTTGCATAACTCTCTGCATAGCTCACTTTATACATCTCTATTTGCACTATGAAAACTGTAAACTGTAAGTTTATGATATATATTTATGGGGAGTAAGTTTTACACGTGTGCCTCTTTATTTATTTATAGTACTGTTTTTTTTGTATATCCTTATATTTGTAGCGAGTCTGTTCCTGTTGTTGTCGTATTTGTTTTGTTTCTGCTGTAAAAAAGCTTTCAATTTTTTTACTTTATTTATTTTTAGTATCTTATTTTGATTTTTATTTTTACTATTTCAATTTTTATTAATTTAATCTATCTTCCTTCTGTAAACTGTCATTCTTATGGTACGAGCCTGAGTATCAAAACTTCATGCAGTGATACACCCTTTTTCCTGTGTTGATCTGTATGACAATGTTTACTTTGACTTTGACTTCAAATTCTTCTCAACACTGGATAAAAACTACAGATTGTACTTGTGATGACACTCCACTGGACAAGTAATCAAGGAGCCTCAATCCTCACCACTGGCACCAGTGGGAGACATTCACTGGGAGGATAACAAGTACACACACAGTATTTCCAGATGCAGCTCTTTGCACCAAGTGCAATTTCCCTTAAGAGCACACAGAGACCACAGCCAGTCCGGGGTTGGTTTCTTACTCTTTCCCCAGTTCCCCATTAAGACTCCCCACTGGCACAGCTATAGAGTTGATATCTCAGCTGAGTGATCAGGTCAAGACCTCCAGCACCCTCTCTGTCAACCAGTGCTTCATGTCCCTGCCCAAGTAGCTGACACACACACACATTTTGAGGTTTGATTAACACACACACACACACACACACACCTTGGAGAGGCTGCACAGGTTTACTAGCTATGCCCCTTCTGCCCAAACTATAAGGTAGTTTTCACTGCCACCAGTCACTCCAGGACAGCTACTTTAAGGCCGTTAACAAAGGGTGCCCAGTCTTACTGAGTGATATTAATACAAATGGTAGTTTGACCAAGAGCAAGGCTATTAGGAGTGGCCCACACAGTGTCATCAAATAAATATGCAAGTATTCTCAGAACTCAAATATCTCTACACAGATCAGCCACAATGAAAGGTTTAAATATACTTAATAATAAATAATACAAAGAACAAGACAATACTAAATATATATTCACAGTGGCATCAGAATTCAAAACCACATGAAATATTTAAAATAACATTGCAGTACAGGCTCACACAAATAAAGAAAAATATCTAAACTAAGCTTCGCTATATTCCTGACTGCATCTAAGAGAAGTACTATAACTAAGAACTTACTAATAGAGCAAGGTAGATGTGGTGAATGTATCTTCTAGCTGTTGTCAGGTCCAAGACAGAATATAGAATGGTCTGTCTCTCTAAGAGACTTCTCAAATTAATATCTACAATATTACTGCTGGGATAGCTTGCAGAATTTCATCATTTCTTATCATCTGACTTCTAGTTCCCAGGTGAAACCCCACTGCTGGAAGCTGATAGTATTTAGCCTCTGCCTGTAAAAATACATAGATCTCAGATCTTTGGCAGATGCTGGAAGTCATAAAACAATTGCATTCCTTCATGCTTTCAGAGGTAGTAATTAGTTCATTCCGAAGACAATACAGAACACTTACCAGCACAGACTTTGTGCCTCTAGCTGCACTGAAAACTGAATGATACCATTTTTTATTGCGTAGCCTATAAAGTAATTTAATTTCAGCTATTTTTCTAAAGTTTGCTGCACTGAAGTTAACACTCCAGTTTCCTCTGTTAACATATACATTTAAACAGTTACAATAGTGGGTGTACATTTCTGTTCTCTTCCAGAAGAGCACACCGTGGATGCATTTTATTTTATTATTTATTTATTTATTTTACATT
This sequence comes from Protopterus annectens, assembly GCF_019279795.1. NCBI lineage: Eukaryota > Metazoa > Chordata > Ceratodontiformes > Protopteridae > Protopterus > Protopterus annectens. The sequence continues at coordinate 136,193,487 of NC_056728.1, forward strand.
TGTTGACCGGGCTAGTCCAGTTGGATATACGTCCATTTTCAGTAGAGGCCCGGGAAGAAAAGCTCCAAGACAGATACAAACAGCCAATAAGTAATAGCACTTTACAAAATACCTTTTCAACACAAACATCTGTACAGAGCAGTTTGATATACATATGACATACAGTTCTAATACATTTGTGACACAAGCATCTTATATAAATCATTTTGATATTCACCAATGACAGACAATTATTTATAAAATCCCAGCTAGCTGTGTTGGCAGTATCTCCTTTCGTCACAGTAGTCAAGATGCATAAAGTGCCAAATTGCCCACATTTAAACATTTAATACATCATTAAGAAGGCAGTGATTTCTTAAACTTTTCCTTACTAAGTTATTAGCACCAGTAGTATGCCAAAGATCTGTTATACAGGTAACTGGAGGGTTGAAAAATGTTATAAACATAACTGATTATGTATTAGTGTAGTGTCAGCTACATGCAAAAAGAGCATGGCAAGAGGCTGGCAAAGCTAGTGAACAGATTAAGACAGCATATTTTCAAGCTAAATAAAAAATAGTAACAAGTCTGAAATACATGGATTATATTCTAATGTCCGGTAGTCTAATGTCAGATGCAGAAAAACAGCAATTATGCAAATGCCAAAGAAATAAGTGATACAATTGTTACACAGTTTTATGCAGTATTGTGCAAAACATGTGCCTGGTATTTCTAAGATAAGTATAACTTAAATAAAGCAATTAGAGTAAGACCTACTTTGCAGATAAAACTGTAATCAGGAAAAGAGTTTTAACATAATGCTCAATGATCTAATTACATCATCTTCTTTAAAATACTGTGTGAATAAGCCATACAGGCAGGTGCTAATTACCAGAACAGAAAAAGAGCTGAGATCTTACAACAGAAAAGATCTGTTTTCTATGTGGCTCAAGTGCATTTGCAGACGCACAAAAAAAGATGTGTTCAGATAGAAAAAGAACTGTTAGCAATAGTGTATGGATGTGAGAAATTCCATGAGTATGTATATGGTAAAATTGTTCAAGGTGAAACAGACCACAATCTCTTGCAAGCATACAAGTCATTGCAAAAGGCACGGTCATGGTTGCAGAGGATTCTGCTTTGCCTACAGAAGTATACCCTGAAAGTGAAATGCAAACCAAGATACTCCAAATAGCATATATATAATGATTAGAACATATTTTCCAAAGAAAGTAATACCACAATTACTGACAGCAAAAATGTAAAATAATTTGAGGTGTGCTGATGTTTACTTAAAAATGCAGTTACTGTAAGGCATTACAATGATTTGCTGGTCTGAGCAAAAATCATCATCCGTAAGGAAATAAATAATTTTTTTTCAAAATAGAAATATGTTGTGTACAGGGATAAATGTTCAAAGCTGACAAAATACAGGTTACCAATCAAATGAGAAGACAAATTCTTGTGAAGGTCCATGAATCACATCTGCAAACGATAATACATAAAGACAGCAAGTGATGCAGTGTACTGGTCAGGAATTTCAACGCGTATAGAACAATCAGAACATACATCAACAACAACCCAGAATTAGAGGTATTTACTGATATACTCCATTATTATCCTGATAACAAAGGGCATATTTGTTCCATGGAGTCAAGTGGACAGAGATTTGTTTCAGTTTCAAGAAGCCACTTACATTCTATGTGTAAATTATTATTCCAAGTTTCCTAAAATAATCAGTCTGACAGATACAAGTATGATTAGTTCACTAAAGTCTGCATTCGGTAGATAGGGGATAAGTAATGTTATATTTATTTATTTTGCATTTGTTAACCGGGTTGGTCCAGCTGGGTAAGAATTAAAAAAAAAATGAAAAGACCAATGGTTAGACCACAGCTGAAGATAAAAATGGAATAATCCACGTCAGGAAATAAATTACTTGCAGCTTCACAGTAGTGCCCTTTATAAAACCAAAGGTTGTAACTGAGATGTAGTAGTCAAGGTAGGAAACGGTTCACTTGCAGTTTCATACCACTTTATTAAACAAAAGTAAGCGCTTTCGCGATCTAAGTCAGCTGATCGCTTCTTCAGACTCATAAAAACAGTTAAAACATTGGTATTTAAAATATGGTTCAACCAATGAAAACACATATAGAACTATGACATAGACTAATTAAAATTGCATACATCAGTACATTAATTTGCCTTATATTCTGCATAAGATGAAATAAAATATACATATAACAGACACATTTTATGTAATAATCCATATTACTTAATGTTTTAGTGATCTGGATTTTAAAAAAGGTTTCAAGGAAACAGCATTGTTCAATCCAGGAGACCTATCTGCCTGAAGTAATAAAATCCATCTTTGTTCTGCTTCCTCTACCTTATTCCTTATATCACCTCCCCTCTTACTTTTATTTATTATTCCTAAAACCAGGAAATTAAAAATATGTTTCCTATCTTCTTCTTCCACATGTTTTGCTAAAGCACTCGTGTCTTTTTTATTTCTTATATCTCTAAGGTGTTCAAGGATACGTTCCTTTACACACCTATTGGTTTTGCCTATATAAAAGGCATGACAGACAGTGCAGAAGCTGAAATAAACCAAATTTGTTGTTCTGCAGTCAGCATAAAAATATATGTCAATTATAAATCCTAGTGTAGGATGTTTATATGTAGATTTATTATATAAATAGTCACATGCTGTACAATTTCTACAAGGAAAAGTCCCCTGCCTATCAGATAGGATCATTCTTTTATTGTTTCTGGATTTATAACAGAGTTGCCTTTTTAAGGACCTCTTATTTCTAAAAGAAAAGCTGGGTCTGTCTTCTAACAATTCTCTCAAGTCAGGATCCAACAATAAAACATTCCAATTCTTCTCAAAAATATTACAGAACCTTCTGATGTCACTTGAATAAGTTATAGGGAATCTAACTTTAAAATCATGACCTTCCTTGCTTTTAACATCTTCTATAGTATTTGAGAAGAGCGGTTTACATCTCCCATCCCTATTTTCAATGGTATATTTAGAGCTTTCATTTATGTCTTTCTTACTATAACCTCTGTTTAAGAAGTCTTTCTCTAATACAGTCATTGTCTTCACAAAGCCTTCATCTGTATTATGTAAGCGGCTTATTCTCATATATTGTCCTTTCACTACATTTTTGTGTACAAATGTTGGATGCATACTAGTCTTATGTAAGATACTATTTCTCCATGTAGATTTTCTATACATCCCTGTTGTAAGTTCATCTAACGCTGTCTTCTTAACCAAAACATCTAGGAACTCAATAGAGTCCCTGGAATGTTGACTAGTGAATCTTAAAAATTCAGTGGTGCTATGTAAGTACTCCACCATCTCTTGCAACTCTTCACTAGTACCATCCCATAACAGGAAGACGTCATCTACAAAACGTATGTACCATACAATTTTGCCAGCATATTTATTGCTAGCACTTAATACATGATCTTTTTCCCATGTAGCCAATGCTAAGTTGGCGTAGCTGTTAGCACAAGCCGTGCCCATTGCTACACCAACTTTCTGTAGATAAAACTTGTCATTGAATATAAAGACATTATTTTCTAGGACAATATCAAGCAACTCACATATCAAATTAATCTTAGTGCTTTGAAAAACTTGTTTCAAGGTCAGAATATCACGTATTTTCTCAATACCCCATTTATTCGGTATCACTGTGAACAGTGAAGTGACATCCATTGTCACAAACATATAATTTCTATTAATATTCCTGGTCTTATTGTATAACAGTCGCAGAAATGCCTTTGTATCCCTTAGCATAGTCTCACATGATTTTAGGACTATTTGTAAATTTTGTTCAATATAAATTGAGATGGCTTCTGTAGCCCATCCTTTACTGGATACAATAGGTCTCATAGGGGGCTGTGTGATGTCTTTGTGAATTTTAGGTAGACCATAAATAATGGGTATAGTTGGATGTTCTATCTGAAAGTAGTCAAACAATTCCTCTTATACATAATTAGTAATCAATAAGTCAAAAATATATATTTCATCTTATGCAGAATATAAGGCAAATTAATGTACTGATGTATGCAATTTTAATTAGTCTATATCATAGTTCTATATGTGTTTTCATTGGTTGAACCATATTTTAAATACCAATGTTTTAACTGTTTTTATGAGTCTGAAGAAGCGATCAGCTGACTTAGATCGCGAAAGCGCTTACTTTTGTTTAATAAAGTGGTGTGAAACTGCAAGTGAACCGTTTCCTACCTTGACTACTACATCTCAGTTACAACTTTTGGTTTTATAAAGGGCACTACTGTGAAGCTGCAAGTAATTTATTTCCTGACGTGGATTATTCCATTTTTATCTTCAGCTGTGGTCTAACCATTGGTCTTTTCATTTTTTTTTGCTTGAGGTGTATACCAGGTGTTTATCCAGCTGTTGTTTTCTTTCACGTGTTTCTTGGGTAAGAATTTACCCTTTTTCAGTGGACACCCGAGAGGAAAAGCCCCAAACAGACATACAAGTAGAGATAAGTTTACAATAATGCAGAGCAAAACAATGTCATGAATACAATGGATAAGAAAAAAATAATGTACTCCATGGAATTAAACATAGCTGTATACAAAAATATAATAATAAGGTTGTAAAACGAAAAGCAATGGTAATAAATCCAAGAGGTAACAATTCCAATTAACAGCTGTCTACATGACCAGGCTATAATACAAATTCCAGGAATTCCAAAGATTACTGAATGAGCAATTTGAAGCATATTGGAAGTGCATTAACTTGTGATAAACATGGACTAATGGAGAAACCACTCCAAAAAGTGAAAACAAAGGCATAAGAGCAGTAACAAAAGCAATGAAGTCTGTCATGTCAAAAGTTTGGAATATAGAAATACTCCATTGCAGGGACTGAAATCTATCACCATCTTCCCTTTTAATGTACAGAAATCTGAAACACAAATTACATATTTAACTATGTTACTGCTGCCAGAAATCAATACAAAATAAATGAAATACTAAAAGGAAGTATTTTATTTATTTATTTATTTTATTTTACATTTGTTAACCGGGCTAGTCCAACTGGATACATGTCCATTTTCAGTGGAGGCCCGAGGAGAAAAGCTCCACTATCTAATGCATAATAACAAAAATACATTCAAAGTACATAGGTAATTTAAGACACAACTAAAACAGGGATTTTAAATTACATAGGGAATTAAGACACAAGTAAAACAGGCATATAGGCTTTCCTTTCAGTAAGTTCACAAAGGTGAATACAGAGACAATGGTATTATGCTAGAAACTACAGAAGACTACCAGATTTACCAGGTGTCTATAAAATAAGACTATAAAATTCATGGAAAAGAATGTAACCTGAAGATGAGGTTGTTAATAAAACAGCTGAAGCAATGTTCTATTTTGTTTGAGAATATATTGGAAAGCTGCATAGAAGTAATTGCAAATATTTGTATATGAGAAATAATTTGAGGTTCACTGAAAAGGGGCAGCATGAACTGCTATAACCAGTACTTTTGCAAGAAGAGACTCAGAGATATGTGACTGACAAGAAGCATAGAAAGAGTTGTTCTCAAAGTGAATAATTCTGTTAAATACTCTAGATATGCAAGATCACTGAAAAAGACAGACAGATATAAGGACATCTGGGGATTTTATCAAAATACTAAAGACTGAAAAGTTGTATTTATTAAAATATCTAATACACACTTACAGATTTTACTTTGATGGATAATGCCCATGTCACCATTAGTATAGAGTTAAAGCACAGTGGGTAGCATTGTCACCTCACAGCAAGAGGTTTCTTGGTTTGATTCTTGGCTGGGGTGCCTTCAGTGTCAACTCTGCATGTCCTCCTTGTGTTTGCATGTGTCTTCTCTGGGTGCTCTGGTATCCTCCCACAGACATGAATTAGTAATAGGTGTGTGTGTGTGTGTGTGTGTGTGTGTGTGTGTGTGTGTGTGTGTGTGTGTGTGTGTGTGTGTGTGGTATGGAAGTACAACCATGGCAGGGCTAGCTACCTGGCTGTCAGAACATTGGCTCTAGGTGATTGTCACTGTTTATGTGACACCCCAAGCTCATGTGCAAAAATGGGACAAAGGGGATGTAGATGGAAGAATGGATGGATGAATGGATAACGTGAAATGTGAGTAAGGTTTAATATCTAAAGAAAATGCTCTAATAAACTGAGATCCCAGTCAAATTTGACTAAGAGGATAGCAATATCTACAAACAACAAAGATGCAACCCTAATAGTTACAAAATGGATATATTCAGGAACTTGGTTGTACCTTAATATCCTCTGTATAAAAATCATAAATAATAATAGGGGAGAACAGGGCAACCATTTGGTAGCATGCTAAGAATCACTTCTGGCCCCTCAAATACAGAGACCAGTTGGTATACAGCAGCAGCAATCCTGGAACCCTATACTGTTATAGTATTTCACATTCAACAAGTCATTCAGCAGCACACAGTCATATGTGTATCATCCATGCCCATAAAACACATGTATAGAGTAGCAGCAATCTTCCACAACATCTCCAGTACCTTTACAATGACTACTTAACAGCTTAGGTCATGGCTACAATTTGGATCCTAGAAAACAACAAAGTCTAAAGACTTTTCATCTTCTATTTGTTGATGATTTAAAACTGCATAGCTCATCAGATGAGGAACTGAAAGGACAGCTGCAGGTTGTTAAAACTTTTTCAGATGATATTAGAATGTCATTTGGTCTTGATAAATGTGCAAAAGCAACCTTTATAGCAGGAAAACTGCAGCATCAGGAAAACATTAGTTTGAGACAAGAATGTGATATAAAAGAACTTGAGCAAGAGGGAGTGTATAAATACTTGGGAATTGATGAAGGATCAGCAATACATGAAGAAATGTGAATAAAACTTAGTAAGGAATACTTCAGAAGACTAAAATTAATCCTTTGACATCTAGGAATAAAATCTAATCTATAAACCAATTTGCTCTTCCTGTCCTAACTTACAGTTTTGGAGTGATTGATTGGCCCCAAAACGTGTTGGATAAATTAGATATTAAAACAAGAAGGATGCTTCATGCTCACCAAATGATCTATAAAAATCAGTGCATACCATGATTATATACTCCCTGTTCTGAAGGAGGGATGGGCCTCCTTGAAATTGATTACATGTACAGATCTGCACTCGCGGGACTTCACACATATCTGCTGACCTCACAAGACCCGAACATAGTGAAAGTTTTGAAATATGTCTTCACCAATACCTGAACAGTTTTACTAGCATCTTCCAGCTATCTACTTTATTTTGTGACACTGCTCACCCCTCACTTCTATATTTCTAATATAAACCTTATTATAGTTTTATATATGTATATGGTTCGACTTCACAATATCAAATTACTGAAAACTCGAACTTCATATGGTCGAGACCATATGACTGAGTTTTCAGTAACTTGAAATTAGGAAGTGAAATAAAAAAAAAACAAAACAAACAAAAAAAAAAAACATAATTTCTGCAGGGGGCAAGCGTCCCTCCGCCCCCTCCCCCCACACAGTACAGTTGTGTACTCTTACCATAAATGTAGATGTTCGAGTGTGTTCACTGTTGCAGTCATGACTGTAGAGTTCTTCCTGACAGCAGCAGCCCCCGATCAGCCAGAGTCCCAAAGTCTGGATCGGGCGTCAGCTGAGGTCGCTTTTATCCTGATGTCAATGCGCCAGAAGGTATAAAGACCTCAGCTGACGCCATTTCCCCAGTTTTTCTTGCCCCAGATGTCAGGTGCCCAGAAAGAAAAAGTCTAAAAAAGAAACCATGCCCAAAACCTCATCAGCCAAAATACCTCATAACAGATAATACTCAAAGAAAAAACAAAAGAGGGGGTAGGAGGGAGGTAGCAGACTGCAACAGTGAACACACTCGAACATCTACATTTATGGTAAGAGTACACAACTGTACTATGTCCTTCGTGGTTCCCTGTTGCAGTCATGACTGTAGGGTTGAGTCCCAAAGCTAAAAAAGGGTGGCTGGAGGAGAAACAGAGGGAGCGGTCACAAAACCTTGCAAAACCGCAGAAGCAAAACCGGCCCTGGATTTAGAATAGACAGGGAGTTTGTAATGCTTAGAAAAAGTATGTACAGAACTTCAAGTAGCAGCCTCCAAAATATCCTTGGTAGGAACCCCACAAAGAAAAGCTGCTGAAGTAGCAGTAGCCCGGGTAGAATGAGTCCTAACATTAACAGGAACTGGATTGCCATGATAAGAGTAACAGAACTTGATGCAATGGGCAATCCACTTGGAAATAGTTTGCTTAGTGATTGCTTTCCCTTGAACAGTAGAAGCATAAGTGACATACAACTGATCAGATTTCCGGAATATCTTGGTCCTGTCCAGGTATAAATGAAGCTGCCTGTGCACGTCTAAAGAGTGCAAAAGACTTTCTTCCTCACTTTGAGGATTAGGATAAAAGGTAGGCAACTGAATAGATTGATTCAAGGCCACTGCCGAAACCACCTTGGGCATAAAGGTGGGATTAGTCCATAGAGGTACCCTGTCCTGATGAAAAATAAGAAAGGGTTCCACAGCCATGAGTGCTTGCAATTCCGATATTCTTCCAGCAGAGGTAATAGCTAAAAGAAAAGCAGTTTTCCAAGACAAAAATTTCAAATTCATGGAAACTGCAGGTTCAAAAGGAGACAAGGTTAATTTCTCCAAAACATAGTTAAGATCCCAAGTGGGAACAGGAGCCCTCATAGGGGGCCGAATATTCTTAGCCCCTCTAAGAAATTGTTTAAGTAATGGATGAGAAAAAATCGGAGGATCCGTATCGTAATGTGTAGAAATAGCAGAAGCATGAAGCTTAACAGGCGAAAAAGATAGGCCCGTATGTCACAACTCTGTCAGATACTGTAAAATCAGAGGAATGTTCAGAACAGCAGAATCACCACCCTGGACTTGATTTCAGGAGCAAAATCTTTTCCATTTACCTGCATAAGATTTCCTAGTGCTGGGCCGTCTAGGGATTTGACGCAGAATCCAGGGAGGCTCCTGAACTAGGTTCATCAGAGTGGAATACCAGAATTGCCAATGCCAATTGGGAGCCAGTAAAATCATTTGCGGTCTGTCCTGTTTTATCTTCAGAAGTACCCGAGGTAGAAGAGGAAAAGGAGGAAAAGCATATACTGAGAGGTGTTTCCAACTGAATGAGAGGGCATCCACTTGCCATGCTAGGTTGTGGTAGGTCCTGGTGCAGAATGTTGGAAGGTGATGATTCTGAGGGGATGCAAACAGATCTATGTCCGGACATCCCCACGCCTGTATAATCATCCTGAATATCCGAATATCCAACATCCATTCGTGTGGATCCGAAATGTGTCTGCTCAATGTGTCTGCCAGAGTGTTGTCTTTTCCTGGCAGGAATTGCGCTTGTAAGTCGACACTGCAGGTCAGAGCAGTGTACCATAGAGTCATGGCTAATCTGCACAGTGGGTAAGAGTGAGAGCCCCCCTGCTTGTTTATGTACCACATCACTGTAGTGTTGTCTGTCTGTATCAACAATTGTCCTGGTAGAAGAAGGTCCCTGAAGGCTATCAGGGCATTATGTACAGCTAGCATCTCCTTCAAATGCATGTGCAGGTGTGTTTGCTCCTTTGTCCAAACACCCTGAAGACATCTCCCATGCATGTGGGCTCCCCAGGCATAATCTGAAGCATCCGTTGTCAGAACTTGGTTGGTCGGTGGAGGACAAAAAGGCTTCCCCTTGTTCTGTAGACAGGCTTCAGCCCACCAAAGAAACTCTTGCTGGAGACAAGGCAAAATCGTGATCACTGTTTCCAAACTGTGGTAATGCTGAGACCATACACTCTTCAGGTACCACTGCAGTTTCCTCATATGCAGACTTGCATATGGTATTAGTAGAATGCAGGAAGCCATGTAACCCAAAGCCTGCAGAATTTTTCTTGCAGTCGGCTGTTTCATTGAAGCCAGGTGTCGGAAAGAAGATGCCAGTTGCACTTTTTTGTCTGGTGTCAAGGAAGCCATCTGGGTTGTAGTACTCAGAAGAGCACCCAGGAAAGTAATCTGTTAAGTGGGTACCAGATGTGATTTCTTTAGATTTACTGTGAAACCAAGGTACTGAAGAAGATGCTGCACAAAATCTAGATGTCGAAGTAGAGTGTCTTTGTCATCTGCTTGAATAAGACAGTCATCCAGATAACGGTATATTTGAATCCCCTTCTGTCTGCAAAACGCCATTACTGGTGCCAGGCACTTTGTAAAGACCCTGGGCACAGTAGATAAGCCAAAGGGCAGCACAGAGAACTGGTAATTCTTTGAGCCCGCTTTGAAACGCAAATACCTACTGCACTCTTGCCTTATAGGAATATGTAGGTAAGTTTCTTTTAAGTCCAAAGTCACCATCCAAGCGTTCTTGCCCAACATAGGCAGCAGCTGCTGCAGAGTGAGCATATTGAATTTTGGTATATCTAGGAAAGTGTTTAGTACAGAAAGGTCCAGGATTGTTCTCCACGAATTTTCCTTCCTGGGAACCAGGAAAAGTCTGGAATAAAAACCTTGCCCTATTTCTAAATTTGGTACCAATTCTATGGCCCTTATAGCCAGGAGGGACTGAACCTGCCATTGTGCCTCTACCCACTGATGATTTGGCAGATGTGGCCAACCATTCGGGTTTGGCAAGGTGTGGAAATGAAATCTGTAACCTCTTGAGACTATGTCCAGAACCCATTTGTGCTGGGTTATGTGGCTCCAATTTTGATAAAAAAAGAGAAATCCTGCCTCCCAAAGGTGCTTCTAGGAGAGGAGCCCCTGGAACCAGAAAGGGAGAGTCATAAAGACTGTTTTCGGTAGGGTTGAGACTTATCTTCACCTCCCTTGGGAGAGGGGGCACTCCACTGCCTATTCCTAAAATGGGTTTGTGCCTGTCCCCTACCTCTGGAATGCCTGAATCTGCCTCTCTGAGACCTGTCCGAGCCCGGAAAGGACCAAGGTTTAGCTGGCCAGTGTCTGCTAAATCTAGGAGGATGCACCTGTAGAAAATCCTTAACCGTCTGTATAGATTTGGCTTTGTCCTCCATTTTCTTTAATACCTCTTCAGCTTTGGACCCAAACAGAACATCGTGCTGCAAAGGGGCATCCAAAAGTTTGGCTTTAACCTGATCTGGTAAGCTTTGTTCCTTTAACCAAGCATGTCTTCTAATAACTGCACCAGTTGTTGCAGCCCTACAAGAAGCTTCCAAAGAATCAAAACCAGAATGCAGGGTATGTTTACCCACCTTTTCAATAGCATGCAGTAAATCCTGTAACTCCTGATTATCTGCACCAATAGAAACAGCTGGCATCTTTTCTTTAAATACAGACAAAAGGTATTGCTGATACTTCAGCATATGAAATTGACAGTTCAAAGCCCTAATAGACAATGTAGCAGAAGTATAAACTTTTCTACCCCATCTCTCCAAAGCCCTGGACTCTCGGTCAGAGGGAAGAGGATTTTTATCAGAGGCCGCTTTAACACCCTTAGGATCCTGAGAAATTGTTTCCGGATCAGGTGAAAGATTCTTAAAAAGAAACTTGTGAGAATCTGGAACCCTATAATACCTATCAGGTTTGACTAGAGCAGGGGGAAAAGAATCAGGAGGGAGAGAAGCTTCCGAAAAAAACATCATCTACAATGTCCAATACCGGGGGAATAGCCAGAGGCCTATGCTGTGGGAGAAGAAGAAAATCCCTAAGCCTTTTCTTGGATTCAGAGAATTCCTGCCCTTCCCAGTGAAAATGCACTCTCATATCATGCAAAGTTTCACCAAAAGAATAATCCTCAGGAGGAGAGGCTGAAAGAAAGGAATCTTCAGCATCAGAATCTTCATAAGGAGGAAAAGAATAATCCTGCTCAAGGGAAGAAGCAGAAGAAACCGAAATTTGGTCTGAAGAATCATAATCGGACTGTAATCTAGGCTTCTTGTCAGGAGGGGGATGTGAACCCCTGATTATAGTTAAGAGATCTTCAGCCATCCTAAGCATCTGCCTCTGAGGCCTAGGACCCTGATCAAAAGGTGCCTGTGCTTGCCATTTCACTTTAGCTGGAGCCTTAGACTTTGTCTTTGAATGTAAAACTGAATCCACATTTACAGGAAGCTGCGAAGGTCGGAGAACTCCCTCAGAAGCCGGTACCTGCCTAACGGCTCCGGACCCAACTGAGGGAGCAGTATCCGAAGGTCCAGTCCCTGGCAATTCTGAAGACATCATCAGCTCCACACCAGTGTTGGTACAGGCAATTGGTTCAAAAGAGGCGGACGACAGGGGCTGCAAAGGCACCTCACTGACGACCGACGAACCAGCAACTGGCAATAACTGAGTAACATCCTTTGCTGTGGACCTCGGAGGCCTGTCTGCATCCTTGTGCCTCTTACACACCCCAGAAGCCAGAAAAGAATCCAAAGACATGTTATAATTAAACCTTTTTCCAAAATAGTAAAAGGCAAAGTTATATCTACGCCTAATAGTACGCTGATTAAATCTAGCACAAAATGCACAATTAGCAACGTTGTGGTCAGGACCCAGGCAGGGAAGACAGTAAGAGTGAAAATCCCTATGAGGTATTTGCTTCCCACAAGAAATACAATTATTAACTTTTTCTGACATCTGACTGAAGCAAGAAAAAGACCTCCCCAATGGGGTACTTATCTTATAAAACGAAAATCCTGGGATTAAATCCAAAAACAAACAGGAACAGGCCAACCAGCATCAGTAAACTACAAAGGACACCGCGCAGCAAGAAAAGCTGGGGAAATGGCATCAGCTGAGGTCTTTATACCTTCTGACACATTGACGTCAGGATAAAAGCGACCTCAGCTGACGCCCGATCCAGACTTTGGGACTCTGGCCGATCGGGGGCTGCTGCTGGCAGGAAGAACCCTACAGTCATGACTGCAACAGTGAACCACAAAGGACATCCCCCTTACTTAAATATACCAACTCCGAGATCACGCTACAGTGGGGAAAAGGGAAATCTCCTGTTCTGCACTGTATGCAGAAGCACAGAATGGGAGATTTCCAGTTTCCTCGCTATAGTGCAATCACGGAGATGGTATATTTAAGTAGAGAGGGTGAAACGAAACAATGTGTTTGTTTTTTTTTTTTTTTTTTTATTTCACTTCCTAATTTCGAGTTACTGTAAACTCGATCATATGGTCATGACCATATGAAGTTCGAGTTTTCAGTAATACGATACTGTGAAGTGAAACCATATAGCTTTATCTCTCTCTCTCTCTATATATATATATATATATATATATGAAACTACATTACACCCACCTCTTAACTTCAATATTAACATTTTCTGCCCTACATTATTCTTTCCCTTACCTTGATTTCTTTGAATTTCTAAGCACTAAACACATGAGCTATTTTCTGACAAATCCACTAATACACCTCTTGAAATGCTTAATGTTCTACATTTACTAATAAGTATCTTTTTATACTGTAGTAGTTGCCACTGCTTTCATATGAATGTAATCTAATTGAGAAAAAATGTGTAATTGTTAATGTACATTATTTTTTTTTTTTGTATATAACTGAATGTCTGTTTAAAAATGTTTGTAATATGTTGGAACTTTTCTCCCTGGGCCACCCCTCACAAGTTTTTTTGACTAAAACCAGTCAGCCAAACCCAGTAAACAAAAGTAAAATATAATAAGTAGAAGCATAGACCATACATTTACTCTGCATTGCACTATATCTCTGGGTTTCTGCAGTGTGTCTGGCCATCTGTCTGGATCACTGGCGTAGTCATAAATTTACATTTTGTACTCAAACCTATAGTTGTTGTCCCACCACCCACCCACCTATTGAATGATAAAATTTCACTTAAACCTGTTTTGAAAAACAGGAGATTATTTGTTAGGTAAAACCTTTACATTATTAGCTTCCAGTTTTATATTAGATTTGTATAATTCGATTGTTTTTTACTGAAGTTTTAATACAAGTTTTATATAATTATATATAGTTGTGATTGGATATTTTCAGAGTATTATTTTTATAATGAACAAGTCATATGTAAGAGAAATGCTTTTTACATGCTTTCATAGATTTGTATATTTCTTGCCTTTGACTTTAAGAATTTGTTGAAAGAATTCATGATGATGTCATCTAGTTAATTATTTAATTGAACACCTGCTATATAAGATGTTCAACAGTTTGTATTTCTGTTTGTTAAAGGTCTGAGGAAGCCTTCTGGCGAAAGCGCTTACCTTTTTTATATGCCTAAATAAATATATCTGGTTTTATCTATGGTGGATTATTTCTTGGATGATCTAACAATATAGACTTTTGCCTTCCCATTGGGACTATATTGATGCTGAAGACTGCTTTATATGCTGGGTTGGGTATATGCTGCTTTATATGCTGGGTTGGGTATATGCTGCTTTATATGCTGGGTTGGGTATATGCTGCTTTATATGCTGGGTTGGGTATATGCTGCTTTATATGCTGGGTTGGGTATATGCTGCTTTATATGCTGGGTTGGGTATATGCTGCTTTATATGCTGGGTTGGGTATATGCTGCTTTATATGATGGGTTGCTCCTAAGTGCCATCATTTATTTCTTTATTTCTTTAACTGCAATTGGTTTTGGAGCATTTATCCCTGTGTGGCTTGCGCTTTATTCTTATTGTTAATGTACATTATTTAATTTTTTTTTGTATATAACTGAATGTCTGTTTAAAAATGTTTGTAATATGTTGGAACTTTTCTCCCCGGGTCACCTCTCAAAAGGTTTTTTGACTAAAACCAGTCAGCCAAACCCAGTAAACAAAATATAATAAAGTAGAAGCATAGACCATACATTTACTCTGCATCGCACTATATCTCTGGGTTTCTGCAGTGTGTCTGGCCTTCTTTCTGGATCACTGGTGTAGTCATAAATTTACATTTTGTACTCAAACCTATAGTTGTTGCCCCACCACCCACCCACCGATCATTTTACAAATATACTCAACCATCAAAATGCTACCCCCAGACACGTAGAAAGGGGACAAATGATTTTGAACTGTTACCTTTTATATCAACAAAACATTTTTTTAGGGTGTATTCATTTCACACAAGCATTCTTTGTATATCTCTCATACCTCTCAACTATCCAGATTTTCGCAGAATGTCCAGATTTTTGCCTGATATTTTTGGTCTTTTCCACATAAAATTTTGTTTTTCTAGCAAATGATAGGTAAATCATTGAGAATGGAAATCAGAAAATAATAACAGGCATTTGAGTTTTAAACTTCATTTCCTACTGAAAATTCAGGCCTATGGAAAACCTGTTATTCCATCAACTTTCTAAGTTTATAAGAGCAATATTTAAAAATTGCCCCTATTTTTTGGCCTTTGTCCCCACATTATTTATGGCTTTGTCAGGATTTCTTGCTCTAAGAGGTTGAGGGGTATGATACCTCTATATTGTAAATATCCATTTACACAATTCTAAACATTCTGTACTGTTTGAGTGTTGAAGTTTCTAAGAGATGCTCAGAAAAATTTACTCATTTAAGTACACTGAGTATGCCTAGCTAAACCCTTGGTCTGGATGTCTGAGTCAGAACTCTCAAATGTACCTATTTTGGAGGTGCACACCTATTTTTGGATGATTTACTTCTGTACGTGGCATACTTATTTTTGGAGGCAATTGATTATTTTCAACTTTTGAATTACCTCCTCGCTCAATTTTTAAATTTCAACCCCCATTACATATGATTTTGAAGTTGTTTAGAACACAGGAAACCAGACTTACATGGCCAACTTACTGGTGACAATAATTTAAAGAAAGAGGACCCATATGTTATATCTCACTTTTTCGGAAACAAAAATAAATACTTTGAGAGACAGATTTTTGCAATATCATTTACTTTATTTTAATATTATTAACCAGGTAAGTGAACTGGTCAAAGGACCCTCTTCAAACACAGCAGGCACAGGCCTTGAGCCAAAGGTGTGTAGAAACAATACAATATCATAACATGACTAGAATACAAGATAACAAGAATACTAATACTGATTCAGCAAACATAACAATTAGACACCCAATGCATATTTCTCAGTACTACTATTATTTACCTAATACGGGTACAAATATGGAAAATGAAAAATAGTAAAATAGGGAAATGCATTAGATTAGTTCATAATAAATCAGACAAGCAAAGCATTCCACAATTACCTCCCTAATGAAGGCACACATCTGAGACATGAAAATATAAGTGAGCAATACATTAGATAGTGATTCAGAAATAACAATGATAAAGCCCATTTTCAGTCAGCTATTGATTATATATACATTTATTCAAACGTGTATGGGACACGTGATGAATGAATGTCAAAGCATTCACACTTCTCTGATTGTATTAGATTCAGTTTATTAAAGCTTTTTTTGGTACTTACGTATTATCACAACCAGATTTCCGCAATTGCGACATGCACTTAGCTGCAGAGAAACCAGCGCAGGTAAGACTTCAAGCTGCATTGGGAAGTAATCCTGTACTTCTTTTGCGTGCATTACAGAAGCATGCTTGACTTTTCAGGGCTGTTATTGTACTGTGGGTTTGTTCAGAAAAGGCACATATGCACACACAAAAACTGGTTGGGGTAAACCGTTTATTTAGAGCCAGTGTTTTAATTGATGTTGAAAAGACACTGAAAACTGCTTGTGATAAACTTATTTACAACCAATGTTGTAATCGATCTTGAAAATAATCAACCATTGCATTGCTAATGATTTTAACTTATGACGGATGCATGATGTTGACAGCTGATTTCAGGTCAATTCTCAATGAGAACGTTCGGAAGGGCCATGTTCCAAAAAAGAGAGATTGTATTATACCAGTCATTGATTTCATTAGTACTGTAAATGATGTGGGTGGCTGACTCTGTGGTTTTGTCTTACTATGTGGTACTTACGTATTATCGCAACCAGATTTTTAACAGAAAAAGAGTCTGTTTTCCGATCATTTATTATGTTGAAGTGTGTGTGTGTCACTGAAGTGTGTGGTGCTTTTCTGAGTTTCCCGGTGGATGACTAAAATTGCTGAAAAGTTGGTGACAGGACGACTGCGACACATACGTGCTGTCCTCTTGCAGAAAGCAAGCCACACGAAAGTGGATGCCGTACAGCTAATATTTAACACACCCCTTGGCATTGCAAACAGATTAATGTGGTTTTCCATATTGTGGGTATCCTGCCACATGTATAAAATCACTTTATTTCTGAAAGTCTGAAAACCACCACACACTTCAGTGACTCAGGAAGAGGAATAATGGTCGCATTTTGTCTTTCTCCAGGACATACTTTTCTGATGGGAGTC
Organism: Protopterus annectens; assembly: GCF_019279795.1. NCBI lineage: Eukaryota > Metazoa > Chordata > Ceratodontiformes > Protopteridae > Protopterus > Protopterus annectens. Next base: position 136,210,834 of record NC_056728.1, read on the forward strand.
ACTGTGACAGTAAATAAACCTGAGGGATGAATAACAGTCTTTGTAATGCAATGTCAGATTCCCAGAATTTATGACTGTGGGGCAACTTGGTATGATGCATACTCATGACACTGTGAGTATTTGGTTGATCCCGAGTTTTACACCTGACAGTATTTAACGATTGCACTTTCTAAGGAGTATGCAATGCAAGTGATGCCTTTTTAAAAGTGTTGTTTGGCCAACTCTGTTACCATCTGTTGCACTCCTCATACTAACAGATATGTTATGCACGTTTTCTGGTTTGTTCAGGGTTTGGACACTCAGGGTTTCACATTGGTCTTTGCATTCTGTGATATTTACACGGAGGAACTTTCTCCTTTGTTTACCATTCATGCATATGTAAAATATTTTTTTTACTGCTCACAGCACCCTGGTTATGCTTTTAAAACCTGTTACTCTACTGGGCTAACATACTCTCAAACTGCTAACAGAATCTTCTTGTAAACCATCTCCTCTTCCTGATTAATTTAGCAGAACTGCAGTAAAACTAATCATTTCCATAGTACGAAAGCACCTAACATCGTACGTTAACTCCCACACTCCTTTCAGGCCAACATACTTACACATGCAACCACTGTTTTCATTGACTTCAACGCTCGACATCTTTACAGCACAATACCCACAAATCCTAAAATTGTAAGTGTTAATCATTAAAAACAGCACCACCAATATCCCAGCACACTTTGTAACAGTTTACCCTTCCCTAATACACTTCATTGATGAAATGTCAAAAACGTATATTGTATCGCAAAATCTGGTTGCAATAATATGTAAGTACCTGCTATGTATAGGTGGGAAATGTATAACAGTAGTTTCACAACATTTGCTGCCACGAGAAAGAAACGTGCAGCAGCTGGAATTGAAATAGCAGAAATGGTGGGAGTAAAGTAGACAAAGACACATGCACAATATGTTTTTTTACATTTCTGTGATATCAGAACAGAAAAAACAGTGTTGGTGCAGCAAGAGTACCATTATACAACATTTCTGCAGTTTTCATGAGCATATCATGATCGTTACGCAACCGGATTTTGCTGTTAAAAATCTGGTTGCGATAATATGCAAGTACCTTTTTTTTTTTTTTTTTAAGATTGGTAGCATTCCTTTTTTTCTAGATGATTGATTGCTTCAGGTATGGGGGACAAAGGTCTATGTAGAGAAGTGCATTCAGTGATTTTAACAGAAAAGCAGATAGTTCTTATTTGTAATTTAATCATTAATAAGCTCAGTTACTTTGATGTATTAGTTTGAAAGTCAGAGAAATTAGAAAATAGGTTGAGCTGGGTGGGAAAGGTAGCCATGTAAGTAATTGCTAAGTAATACATTGATGTTCTGCATTGGGGCTTATTTATTTTATGATTTATTTCCAGTTTGATGACCAGGGAAGTCCAGTGGGTCAAGCAGAGCCCATTTTCAGTGGAGGCCTGGGGAGAAAAGCTCCAAAAGAAGTTAACAGAATATAACATAAGTAAAGTATGGAATATTCAGTATACAAAAGCATAAATATACAATTTAAAATACAAATACAAAATCAGCGGCGTATATGTTTAAAGAACACAAATGTTAAAATATGGATAAAGTCAAAAGTAATACAGATAATATAATTAAAAGCACAAGTCATAAAGTGTTTATACAAGTTTAGTGTTTGTTCTAACAATAATGTTAGTGAAGGAAGGTTTGAAAGAGATGACAGTGTAATTTATTTAGGAAGGGAGCAGAAGGGAGCTTAAGTGAATAAATGTTAACATTTTCCTTTCTGTTTTACATAGAATGTTAGGATGCTGATTAGAAGGGTTGTAATGGGTAAAACATATATTCCAATCTTGGTAGATGTACGTTGATGGCAGAGGCCTATCTGGGTGGGAAATTATAGCTTTTTGAGGCTGAGCTTCGACATGTGGGAGGAAAAATAAGGTCTGATTCAAGGTAAGACCTAGATATCTTTGTTGGGTTACTACCAGTAGCTTTGTTCTGTTTTGCTAATAAATTGTTGAATTGTGGGTTAGTCTTTGTGCAGTACCTAGCAGCATTACTGTTGATTCTGAGGGTTGAGAGATTGTTTTTTTTCGTTTGCAACCACACTCAAAATAAAGAAAATCATTATGTAAAATGTATGCTTGTTTCATATTTGTCTGCTTTGCTAACGACTAAGTGTTCAGCACATAGCACACAATTTAGGTTAGGTAAGAAGAGTAATGGACCCAGGATGGATCCTCAAGGGACCTCTGTCTTTTAAAGATGTGGTATTAGTATGCACATTATTTGTTGAAATGTAAGTGCGTTTGCTTGTCTGCATACTGCTCACAAGCTTCACCTGAGAAGCCAGATTTTATAGTTTGATAACATATTCACAGTATTGCATATTATTGTCACTGTCAGCATTTTAAACTAGCGTTTTTGACTAATATCACATAATCCTATGTGGTACACAAATTTCATGCTAATTAAGTGTCCAGATTTCTTTTCATGAATGTACCTGTTTTTTTTGTTTGTTTTTTTTTTACATGGCAGCAGATTGAGAAGTATGTAGTTAACCCAATTTATCACCAAGGGGTATCAGTTACTCAATCCAAGGCATTACAGTTAAAAACTTATTACCAAATCTATTATGTTATCAGTTTCTTGTCTTAAGTTTATGAGTATTTAAAAATTGCCTGTTTACTGGCTTTGTCCCTATTTACAAGATAAGGGCTTGAGAGCTACAAACAAAACTAATATTCTGTAAAGACCCTACTCTGAATAAGTTACAGTGAGAAGCATACCTTTCAACTAACCAGGGACAAATCCAGCAATAACTGGGGACATAGCTCTCAACCTTTTAGCACATAAAATCTGGACAAAGCCAAAAATAATGAGGGGACAAAGTCCCAAAAATAAGGACAAATGTTTATTATTGCTGTTATAAACTTAGAAAGTTGCTAGAATTAAAGTTCTTGTGTTACCATGCATTTTCTGAAGGATGTGAAGCTGGAAACGCAAATGCCTGTCATTATTTAATGAATTCAGTCCTCACTGATTTGCCACAAAAATCCAGAAAGGGACAAATTTTATGAGTAACAGACCAAAAATACGAAGCAAAAATCTGGACATTCCGCGAAAATCTATAGACAGTTGAGAAGTATTATGGGGACAATCAATGACACTTAAAATGTTGGTACTGTTAATTTGAGACACTGAATGTGATACCTTTTCTGGAGCAAAAGTCGACTGCAACTCTTAATTACTGTCATTATTTATTAGGTACAATTCACCAACTTTTCTTCAAAAGTCATCACTTTTTAGGAGGGATTAAGACGGACAGAGTTAAAACTGGAGTCAAAATCAGGGACAGTTGAGAGGAATGAAGTATATGCACAGAAAGTTTTCATTTTTCCCCAACAACTTACAGACTGTAGCATAGCAGAATATCCAACTGTACAGTAATGCATGTAGCCGTAGGCTTGTCTGTACCCTCTCAGCATTTTCTATTTAACCCCCACAACAGCCTAACGAAATAATGAACATCCCGCTGCTGAAAACAAATCTTGTGCAATAAAATCGTCCATACAGGCTACTGCGGAAAGGTCACTTAAAAAGCATTCCAAGCTGCCTAGTGCCTATGAAAACAATAAATTGTATCGCATTCTGCTTCGTGCGCCTTTCTGCACACCACATACAAAAATTATTCACACACACCCTTTGGTTCAAAGAATGCCCAGCACGTGGGGATTGGCCAGCCTCAACATGTGACGTCACACCCGGCCTTCCACTGAGTTTTCAAACGCCAACTGTAAAACCTCAAGAATGTGATTGATAAAGGGGAATGAGGTCACGCGGGGAGGAATGATTGGAACAGGAGCAATCCGAGCGAAGTCTTATGAAATACGAACTGTGGTGATTTTTGTACAGTAGAAGTTTCCTAACAAGGTCTAAAGTAAAATGTTTCTACCCTCCCCAAAACAATCCCCCTCTTAAAGCTGTACACGTGGGAAGTAACCGGGTTCGGGACCTTAGACTCTTGACAAATACATCGGCAAATTTTATATGAAAAGAAATTTTGACGGAAACAAACTAAACTATTAGCGGTCGGGACATATGTGACGGATATGCTTTCATACGGGCTGTCGAAAAACGCTGAAAAGTACCAACAGAGGGACTGAGTCATTTTTCTTTTGTACATCCCTTGTGAGGAACTTGTTGCTCGGGGTTCCGGAAACCACCCTCAGAGTTGTCTTTGTCCTCATTTGTAAAAGTACAGCAGCTGACAGCAGCTTGTGCGAAGGAAGGGGTGCTTCCTAGTACGCTTGTTCTGGTTCCTGTAACTGAGTTATAGTGGCCCTCAGTAACAAGATAGAGTCAGTATGATGTCTCGGAGGAGATCTGAAAAATGTCAGACAGGGCTGCTGTCCGATATTCGGACCCAGTTTAGTTCCGACCCCTTTGAAAATCGATACACGCTCACGTCAAAAGAGCTGGGCAGGTAAGCCAACCGCATGTGTTTATATCCGCTGTATCAGTCCGGGAAGTGCATTGGTTTTCTGAGAGTTGTGCGGTTTTTTTTTTTTTGGGGGGGGGGGGGGTGATCATTTATGCACTTGTTCAGTGTTTGGTCATTGTAAGAGTGCATTATTTACAATGTCTGACAGTTGAATTGCTTGTATGTTTTCATAAAAGGTGACATTGCACTTCATGTGACATGCTTATTTCAAATTACTTTGCAGCACAGGTTATGCTGCAGGCATTCTAAAAATAGTGTATGCAATAAAAATGGGGTTACAATTCTGACTTCTGATGAGCTCCGGGGAATAACGGTGCTCCTTTTCACTTTCATGATCATTTGGTAGCCATATTTTGCCACATTTCGAGTTGCTTAGCAAGCAAGTTCTGTTTTCTCTGTAGAGCTCAGCTGTCACTCACAAAATGTAAAGCACAGCTTTTCGGCTTAAAAGATCCGTACTTTTGGAGCCGAAACAGTTTTCATACTGCTTAGTAACAACTGAGTTATTACACTGTTCTGACTTTTTAATCATGATCTGCAGTCTGCACGCACTTATTATATAGCCTTATTGTATTTCCAGTATCGGTTCATTTTGATGAAGGTTTTGAGAGATGTGCAATCCATCCTTGGTACAGTGAAAACTTACATTTGATACTATTATTATTTTAGTATTTTTCAGTAACACTTTGCCGGGGGGGGGGGGGGGGGGTATTAGCTGCAAATTGTATTTCTTATTTCATTTTCCTAGCCTTTGTTTTGTTCGAAGGCAGCCGTACTGTTGCAAGGTCACTTGCAGCATGTCACCAGCAATGCTAGTTTTTTGGCATCCATCAATCCACAACCCCTTTTCCAGTTTGTACAGGTGGGATCTGGATGTCACTTCAACAGTGGCAATTATTTGGTTGTGTTGTTTTGTCTGTGTTTTATGGGGGTCATATTAAAAGAATTATGTATTATGACTTTTAATTTTATTTGTTTGTTAATTTAAGTAGAAAAAACTGTTCCAAGAATCATTTTCAGCCTTAACCCAAATTGGTCCAAGAACAGTGACTAAGAAAGCACAATTAAAGTTTAAAAGCAAATACTCTTATCAACAAAGTATGAATAGTTTGAGCTGCTTGGCTGATATATGCATAGACACATTAAAACAATTAAGTTACACACGTGTAACAAGACAGTTATATGAAGGGAGTAGTGGTAATAAACTTTTGGAGTACTGTTCAACTTTTATTTTTAGTGTTGTGTATTTCTTGATTGCTTATCCAGGTACAGACTTTTTCTGGAAAATGATTATTTCTTCCTCTTGAATCAGGAAGTACAGATGAATCATAACACACACATATATATAATATGATGTCATTGTCCTTTACAGGAAGCAAGCTGAAAATCAAGCACTGAAAAAAGCTTTATCATTTTTTTTCTGCAGGCAGTTATCTCAAACACACGGTAATTTGAACTTGATCTCTATGCAGGTTTTTTTGTGAAGACATCTGTTGCACCACTCCTGCTCAGAATGGCACTACTGCTGGTAGATTGCATATTTAAAAATAAATAAATAAACGGGGATGTGGTATTTTGCCCATTGTAGCAGCTAACAAATGCTAAGTCATCTAGCAACCAAAGTGGTGGTCATCTTATTTAGGCGGAAGTGTGTGCAGTTAACTTAGCGTTCTGTGCTGTGTGGAATTGACAAGTGTTTACTTTCATTTTGTTAAACTATGTAGGTGGTCTGATCCGAAGACCCCTTGCAGCCATGAATCATGCACAGAGCCTACGTAAGTAAGTGTATAGTACAAACAAATTAAGATTTAGAGTTTATCAAACCATTATACATGTGGAACCAATTCAGGAGGCTAACCGGTCAGAAGTTTTATCTCAAGACGCTAAAATATGTACATTTTATACATTTGACTAAGTAGTGTAGGTAATAACATGAAATAATTCAAAATATTTGTCTTAATATATTTAAAATATGTACAATTAAATAATGGATGGATAGATAGTGAACACATTTAAAAATGGATACACAATAACATAGGAACAAAGGCAGTGGTAAGTTGTTTCTTAGCCATTATCCTATAAGCATTTATAGGCAGCTTCATTGAAAAGGTGCTTTGAAAGTCAACCTGACAGGGAATTTTGTGCACTGATTTTAGGATGGAGCTTGTTCCAGAGCCCAGAGAATGTTTTCTTGTAGCTTTAAGCAATGATCCATGACTGTGCATATGTATATCAGCATTTAACCACAGTTGGTATGGTTTGATCAAAAGGACAAAATTAGAGGGATTAAACAAAGCCAGTTGTGGGTGAATCCAAGAAGTGTTAGAGAGAGGGGACTACTGAAGAGTTGGGAAGAAGGAAGGATGAAGAAGATGGAGAGAGCTACAGAAGATTTAGTACTGTATGTGATGTGATAAAGTAATGGGTATCGTTGGGATAAGAAAATTTGTGTCAGTGAAAGTAGAGCAGTTATGAGTGAATTTGTGCTTTTATGTTGCATAAAATCAGATGTCATTACATCCAGTGGCCAAAAACTCCTGTCTGTTTACAAACCTAGCAAATCTGCTGAGCATTGTCTGTACTCACAGAAGGTTGTTAAGGGCTGGAACTCCTTATCTGCATCCATGAAGTCACTACTCTCTCTTCTTTCAAAACCACTCCGAAAGACGTCCTAGCAAAAATCTGCCTATCCTCTTGCTGAAAACCAGGATAAACTGTACGCCTAAATGTGAACAAGTACCTTTTCATTCCTTATTACTCTTTACTCTCCTTACTTCTATCAAATTCTCTTCCCTGGCTTTCACTCTAAATATTCCATAAGCCTGTTTTTCCCTCACTTCTTATTGCATTTCCTGTTTGTATTACACTAACGGTCTAAAATTTCTCTGCATATTAAATTATTGTCATATACCTTGCATTTATTAACCAGTGTTTTATGTTGTGTCTAATTTGTTATAATTATTTAAACTGAAGATTTTTTTGTTTTATTTTTGAACATTGTAAAATTATTGTTCTTAAAATGTTTTTGAAATAATTTGGAACTTTTCTTCTTGGGACTCCACTGAAAATGGGCTTTTAGCCAGTCAGTCTTTCCCAGTAATCAAATGTCAGTAAATAAATAAGATTAAAGATTTTGAGGCTGGTATGAAAGAAGGAAAGCTAGTGTGAAAGACTAAGAACTCCTTAAACGGATTCTCTGAAGGGTGAGTAGATTGATACAGATATCTCACTCTCGCTGGTGAGTAATAGAAGAAGGAAATGAAAGGCTAGCTGGTCTATAGACTGCTGTGAATGAAGGAGGAAGAAGGTGTTCAGGTAACTGTTGGTGAGTGTAGAAGCTCAGAAATCGCACATGACATAATTTTTCTTCCCAAATCTAATCCTGTTGGTTTAGTTGTTGTAAATCGGGATTCTGAAAATTTAGTTTTAGAATTAGTGCAGTTAAGCAGATTAAATGTAGAACAACAAATACATTTTTTGGGTGTAGACATTTTAATATATGCTGTTTCTTACTGGATGCCAATTTCCTTGGTGTACCCCATATGTTCTATATTGGACTCAGTTCTATTCACTTTTTTCCAATTTTACTAACGTCTGATACCCATTGAGTGTCTAAATATTGAGGCAATGTGAAGTAACCTATTGCTGAAATGGTCTCGGTAAATTAAAATTTAAAAGAAAAATAGTGGATGTTAAATTAGTTGGGCTTAAATTTAAGTACAGAAATGTAATGTGGTAAGGGTTGGCCTGCTGAGACTAAGACTAGATATTGTAATTGATAATGCAGTACTGCTGTCAAAGACTTGGGGATTCTTAATGCATGGTATTTTAAAATTTCATGAAAATGTAGTGTTAGCAAAAATTAAGCAGATAAATTAAACGGCAACTTACAGTGGTGGTGGGGGGAGAAACTTCCAGATCATGGGGTTAATATTTAAAACAAAGTGTACTGGCGGGAAAGAATTATACAGGTCACATGTTAGGCTAGGCTTGGAACACAGTATTCAGTTTTATGCATATAGGAACTGTGAAGTACATTTAAATAAAAAAATCCCAGAGAAGATTCGCCAGGAGAATTCCAGGCTGTTGAAGTATATATTTTTATGTTGAGACTAAACTTTCTGCAGCTGTATGTTGTTAAGTTTATTTGTGTTAGGGATAGGCTTTGTTAGAGTATATTAGCTTTTGGAATCACATTTTGAGTTTACTGCTTGGGCATGAGAAATAGTGTAATTGAAGACTGTTTTTTTATTTTTGAATTTTAGTAATTTACTGTTGTAGAAAGGAAGAATTTAAAAAAATCTGGAAAGTCAAGATATTGAAAGAGGAGTACATTAAAGTCTTGCACATAATTAAGTTAATATGGTGGATAAATGTCATGTTATATATTAAATGAAATCTTTTTAAAATGGATAGTTGTAATCTAGTATCTATTAATCTGAAGGGTATAAACCACAGGTTCATGTAGTCTGGAGGACTAAAAACAATTCAAAGTCCAAACAAACCGGAAAGTCTGAAAATTTTAATAGGACATAAAACTCTAAGCATAAAGTAATGGTAGTAAATAGCATAAAACTCCAAACACAAAGTAACCGTTAAGTGCTTTCGTCCCTAGAAATGAGACTTCTTCATTACCGTTAATCAACACTGAATTGCAGTTTAAATACCTGAGTGAAGTAAGTCATGTGTTCAGTTCAGGGTTCATAATCATCAGTTAAAACATATAAAAATGATAAAGTACAATAAATACGAATTAAACACACACCCAGGTGTTTGTACAGTAATAGTTTGTTTATAAAAAATATTTCAAGTTGTACACAATTATGTTATAGCAAAGCGTAACCCCAACAATTCTTTGTTCAAACATGCACAGCATTGTACAAACTTTTCAAAGTTTGTTTGGTATACTCAAAACTATCCCAAATATCAGTAAAGGTGGCCCATGGGAAACCAGAATAGACTATAAGAACCTATTCTGGCATTAAAATGAAAAGCATCTTACTACCCTGGTATCAACGAATACATATCCATTCTTGTTTGCGTCTTTCGGCTTTTCCCGGTTAGGGGTCGCCACAGCGGAACTCCGGTCCGCTAATGATTGGCAGTAGATTTTTACATGCTGGCTTGCCAGGCCTAACGCACAACCTTCAACGAAGGAATGCCCATTTACGCATATCGCCACACAGAAGACGCTCTAACTGAGAATCGAACAGGCAACATCTAACTCTGAGGCGACAACGCTACCACAGCACCACCACCGCGAATACATATCCATTCTACCAGATTTAAAGCTTAGGGCATTAAAATTATAATCATCTTACATTGACTACCTCCCCTATTTTACTTTAGATATCTAAATTTGTCAGTGTGTTTTGTAAATGTAAGTAAATAAAAAAAAAAACACATTTACACATTGACAAATTTAGATATCTAAAGTAAAATAGGGGAGGTGGCCAAGGTAAAATAGGGGAGGTGGCAAAATAATGGAGGTGGTCAATGTAAGATGATTATAATTTTAATGCCCTAAGCTTTAAATCCGGTAGAATGGATATGTATTCGCGGTGGTGGTGCTGTGGTAGCGTTGTCGCCTCACAGTTAGACGTTGCCCGTTCAATTCTCAGAGCGTCTTCTGTTTGGCGATATGCGTAAATGGGCATTCCTTCGTTGAAGGTTGTGCGTTAGCCCCAGCAAGCCAGCACGTAAAAATCTACTGCCAATAATTAGCGGACCGGAGTTCCGCTGTGGCGACCCCTAACCGGGAAAAGCCGAAAGACGCAAACAAGAATGGATATCTATTCATTGATACCGGGGTAATAAGATGCTGTTCATTTTAATGCCAGAATAGGTTCTTATAGTCTATTCTTGTTTCCCATGGGCCATCTTTACTGATATGTGGGATAGTTTCGAGTATACCAAACAAACTTTGAAAAGTTTGTACAATGCTGTGTATGTTTCAACAAAGAATTGTTGGGATTACGCTTTGCTATAACATAATTGTGTTCATATGTATTCTTTTATGGAATTGTCTTTGTTTACCCCATGTAGAATGCAGCAAATTTGGAACACAGATCTGTGTAAACTCCTTTTGAACTACAGTTACCCTCTGCCAGATGAGTATTGAGATGGGGGTAGTTTTCCAAGGTGATAGTTTCCTTTTCCAAGATGTTAGAACATTTACTGCAAGCCTCACATCTAGTATCTTTCGTGGCAATTACAGTTTTGTTGTCAGTGGTGTTTTTACATGCCTACCCACTTTGTAAATAAATGTCAGGATTTCACCCAGAGTATGTAAACATCCTCATTTATTTGAAAGTATTCCAGTTTTTTATCGTTAGGTCTTTAATTTCCTTGGAGTATGAATTGTAAGTAGCAAGGAGTTAGTGAAACCTTTTGTGTCATTGCTGTTAATTGGTGGTTCTTTGGCATTATCAGTTGTCTCCACCCCAAGTAGGGGATTATATTTTATACCCACCCTCTTGCAATTTCATCTTTGGCATCAGTTAAAATTTTCCTGGGGTAACCCCTCTCAAGGAACATATCTCTCACTTTCTTAGCTTCAATTTGAAAAAAAGGTCCAAGTCAAGACACGTGAGCTGTTCTGACCAGCTGTCCCTTAAAACTATTTATCTTGCAATGCAGTGGGTGACAGCTTTTATAGTGTAGGTAACCTTTAGAAAAACTAGGTTTCCTGTAGATCTTGGATCGGAAACGCTTGTTGACCATATTTTTAAAAATGGTAACATCCAAGTAAACACTTGGAGTTGCCGCATGTGAATTTCAGAAAAGTAGTAGTCTGGTTAATATGGTTAATGCCACTAGAAAAATAATGGAGTCTTCTAAATTAGTAATCTCGATTTTATAGCTTTGTGGAATAGTTATAAACCTATGGCGTGGGGAATAAAAAGTGAAAAATGCTGTTCAAGAGATATCTAGGTCAGTGTAATAATTGAAAATGTTGAAACCTTGGTAGGATAACAATTTGCCCTCATGGGTAGAATTGTCACTGGAGGGGGTTAATACTGAAGATTGTTCTCTACCTGTTGCCTCTCTCCTGGCCGTGACTTCTTCCTCTGCCACTTCCAAAGTGGGGCACTTGTGACAAAAAAAGCATCCTTATAGTTTCTGTTATGATTCTTGATCCCTTCAGATCTGTACAGGGGAGGAAAGTCAGAGTCGTACTTGTCCATCATTGGTTGGGGAGCTACTATTGGATCCAAGGACCAGGACTCTGAGATGATATCGGGGTTTGGTGTCTGTGAAAAATTGTAATTGCTCGCATTGTGACGATGGTAAGGCAATATAACTGATTTTGGGGGTATGGTATGCATTACGATTAGCATACTCACATTCATCTCTAAGAAACTTTCGTTATTTCCTTTTGATGTTAGATTTAACTTGCTGGTCAACTTTGAAGAAAAAAATCTGGTCATATTTACTTAAGTTCAAATAACAAGCAATAAAAAGTTAAAAACGATCTGGCTGCACACAATCCAAGTCACAAAGTATAAAGTGCTTTTCGTTAGGAAACTCTTCTCCTAACTTTTTCAGACAATCTTCTGAAGAAGTTAAGAGAAGTGTTTCCTAAAAAGCGCTTTATACTTTGTGACTTGGATTCTGTGCAGCCAAATCGTTTTTAACTTTTTATTGCTTGGCAGTTACCGGAGTGTGCACCGGACTACTGATTGCTGTAAGCTTGTTTTACTCAGCTATTAAACCTTGTTGGACTTTGCAGTGTACGCTCATCTTGTCTTGTGCCTATTAGTTTTTGGACGTTTTTAGAAAATCTGCACTGATATTTGATGTTTTGTAATATCTCCTAACTTCATTGGGTTTGTCCAATATGCTCCTTGTTTAGTGGTGTTGAAAGCTTATCAGTTGATTTTCAAGTGATAAAAAGCCAACATGTCAGTGTGCAAATGAGAACATATAATTATAGCCAGCTGTGTTGTTTAGCTTTATTGCCCATTGTATTTATTTTATGCCAACTGAATGTTACAAACCCACTTGGGGAGTACTGCTACACAAATTTGAAGTATTCAGTTTTATTCCAAATGTACGCCGAGTGACCACCCACTGTCAATGGTGTTCTTAAATCCAGGGAAGAAAGATGCAAATGGATTTGTCAAACAAAGTAAATGCAGTCAGAGTTTACTAAAACATTTTAAGCACTTGTACTTTGATATGACAACACCATTATCCTGGTTAATTTTATCTCAAGGATATTATAAATTATTCCGCCTTGTGTCGGTTACTCAACAAGTAGCAACTTCCCTTTTGTGCTCGAAGATCAGAAGGCTGTGGGTTCTGTTCCTGTCCGAGGTGATTGAATTAATTTTCCATTACTGATAATGCGGTGTAGCATGGGGGGAGGGTGCTGTACTCCTGAGTGTGCCACCCTTTGGATGAGATGTTAAATCGAGATCATATTTGTTTGAATTGATGGTACCTTAGGTGGGTGTAAAAGATCCCCAGCATTTATCAAAAGAGTATGGGGAAGTTCAATGGTATTCTGGCCAAATCTTTACCTAGTCAATATGAATACCACATTGGGTATCCATTGAAATGAAAAGAGGCTGTTGGTCTTAGTGGGACTAATCCAGTCAACAAAGGGTGGGTAAATAAAAATTTTCATCAGCATACTCCCCTGACTCTTCATACCCAGTAAGTATGCTCTTGAGGAGCGCATTTAATCTGTAGTGTAAAAAGATAGGACATTGAGGAGTGCCCAAGGCAAGCTAAGTGTAGAGCTGTGGGCATGTTGGGTTAAAATCTTTAGTACCGGTGATGAGGTAGATTGTTCAGAAGCTATCCCTTTTGTATTACATTAATGCAGATGTTAAAGACAGCAAGGTTTGGACAGACATGAAATTCAGGGAGGTGGCTAGATTCAATTACAGAATACTGGCTGAAATAAAATTTGAGCCACTTAAAGCTGGTATTTACAAATAGCTTTTTATTGAACACAAATACTTGGTGTTTTTTTTTTCTCGTGATAATGTTTTGCTTTTTAAACTTCATAGAGCATTTAAAGACACCATCATGATTTGTGATAAATATCTTTTCACCTTGGTGATTTTTAGGCAGTTTATTAATATTGAAGTACATGAATGTGTTCCCACCCTAATGTCTGCACCCCATTGGGCTAGTGCATTTGCAGGGTTTCTGAGACTAGTTGAAGTGCTAGGGAGATGTCCAATAATGACACTTAATTGCTACTGGGGAAATTAAGACTTTTTTTCAAAATTTTAAAGATAAAAAGGGCGTGAATCACACACATATACATACATATGGGTCCACTAAAAAAGATTGAATCTTTCATTGGTCGATATCTGTTAAGTCGACAAAGTATAGTCAACTATATAGATAGCTGACTGGTGTGCGAGATCACACATTTCCCGGGGTAGGGAAATAAAGCCCTTTTATAGGTTCATATGTGTTTACTAGGCAAACAACCACAAGGGCCTTTTTAAGCAGGTCTATATTAGATCAGCGAACGCTTAAAAAAGCGAATGCTGATTGATCGACCTTATGTAAGCGAAAGCTTACAATCTCGAACTGTCAGATTAATAATTTTTTGGTCTGATGAAGCCTTAATGGTGAAAGCACTTACCTACTTTTTGTCAATAAAAGTGTTTGAATTATACAACGGTGCATCTGGCAGCATTGTGTTCGTTTAGAGGACTTCAAAGAAGCTGTGTTTGTTCCAGTGGATGTGCTACATTCTTTATTTTAATTATTTATGTACTTGACAAATATTTTTTTTCCAAACTGTAATTTAATAAATTAAAAATTAAAAAAACATATTAACATTTTCATCTATTTACACACATTATGCATTACATGCTTTCTTTATAGCAACTTGAGTTTTAATCTAACATTACACAAATTGCTTAATTTCTGCCTTCCTTAAACCTCACCCTCCTCCTGAACATTATTTTGGATGTATTGTTCCAACAAATTCTGTTTATTTCTATGTGCTTTGCTTCTTTCCTTTTTCTAAAAATCCCTATAATCTGCCATCTCATTACACTATCAAAAAACGTTCCCAGTTACCTTTATTCCCAATTACATGTCTTTTGAAGTCTGCTTGGGGTATGCACCATGTCCTTTCCTTTTATCATTGTAAGTTGCTTTGTAGTCTCTCCTGTCAGTCCTTTTTTTTTTATCTTGCTTTATTTGTTTCTTTGTTATCATACAGTATTTTATATTCCCTACTGATTATCCATTTTTAACAGCAGCTTCTGTTCTAGATTCAACTAAACCCAATAAGAGCAGGTCTTTCACTTAGGACTCGCCTGTCCATTTCTCTTTGCCTGTATTCAGTCACTCCCTAATAGGAAAGGCAGTTTCTAACCTGCAGTCCAGACTACTTGTTGGCCTCTTCCCCTATTTTTCCCTGTCTAGTCATTTGTTTCCAGTACATTGGTCCCTTTGTCAGTTTTCTCCTGTAAATACTAGTCCCGTTTTGCCTATTTTTCTGCACCAATACTTGCAGCCATACCTATCAGCAGAATCTCCTTTCTCCGTTCTTGTGTTGGCTTATTTCTTAAAATACTTTATGCTAATTCATGAGTATGGTATTCTGCAAAGTGTTTTTTCCCTTTGGGATTTGCAGCCAAAATCCCACTCTCTATCATTATTTTTCGGACTCCCCCTGCTTTGAATTGTTACCTTCTGCTTGTGTAATGTATATGAGCCTTAACTGTGTAACTCTAACATATCGGGTTATCTAAACCACCTTGTTCTATTGGGAGGATCAACTTATCCCTTTTAACTTTTGCCCTCTTTCCCTCCCAGATAAGTTACAGACAATAATAAAGAGTTGAATTTATCTAAAAGGTGCCTGACCTGTATATAAAGCTAAAGGGAATAAAAACACTGAGGGAGTTTTGCTAATTGTGTGTTGGCCTATTAGGTGAAAGAATATCTGTTTAAAGGGAAAATGTTAAAAACAATGTATACTGGTACACTTGTTATCTTGATGATATTTTCTTGATTTGGAAAGGTGATTATGACACTGGTTAAATTTATTAATGGTATAACAACACTAACAATGTTTTTGGATTTCACATTCCATTTTGAGGTAGAGTCTTTCCCATTTTTGGATGTTTGGATTTCCAAGGGTAGAACTAGTAGGAGATACTTGTCCCGAATTTATAGGAAAACAACATATTCAAACACCTTCTTGCACTTTAACAGTATTCACCCTTGACATCAGAAGAAGACTGTAATTAAGGGGCAGTTGGTTAGGGCAGCCAAAATGTCCTCCTTAGAGACAACATTTCAAGGGGAATGTGATTTACTTAAAATGTTTTTGAAAATAACTTATCTAGCACATTTAGTGAACCAGGTGATTGCTGAGGTTACCACTAAGAGGAGGTTGGGTTTTTTAAAACCAATTTTGAATAAAGGGGGTCATGTCAAACGTGTAACTCTAACCAGCAGTGACAGTTTGAGTGGGAATGAAATGGTATATCATCCAGTTAGTAATAGTGACTTCATTACTAGTTTCGTTACTACTTTCTCTACAGATGCCCCTTTTTAAGGTAAATAATTTTGA
The DNA here is from genome assembly GCF_019279795.1 of Protopterus annectens. Classification (NCBI taxonomy): domain Eukaryota; kingdom Metazoa; phylum Chordata; order Ceratodontiformes; family Protopteridae; genus Protopterus; species Protopterus annectens. The sequence goes on from NC_056728.1 coordinate 136,226,910, forward strand.
AAAATATGGGGCATGATTGAGGATGTCCACACCAAACTTGGGTTAGGGGATGCACCCAAAATTATCATTAAAAGGGTATGTAATTTCAAGGCTTTGTTGGAGAGACAAAAGGGACCCTTTGTAACTAATATTAGGATGTATAAATGTGGTAGATGCAACTTATGCAAATTTATACAGATTACAAAGACGTTTCAGATAAATGTTCTTCATGTTTCACTGTTGCAGTCATTACATTTGGAGTAATCTGCTGGCAGGTTGCCCTCAGTCGGCCTGATTAATAAAGTCCTGGGTCCTGCGTCGGTTGCTGTCCCTTCTTTGACGTCAGGGGTATAAAACATGCAGCCGACGCCATTACATCAGTCTTTCTTGCCGCGCGGTGCCCGAAGCAGAAGCAGTTTGCAAGTGTCGGTCAACCAACTATATTGCAATTTTTGTTTTTGTGTTTCAGAACCGAAGTCTTCAAATAAAAGCGAAGTACCCCATTGGGGAAACCTTTTCTTGCTCCTTACCGATGTCAGTAAAAGTTAATAATTGTATTACTTGTGGGAAGCAAATACCTCATAAGGATTTTCATTTGTACTGTATTCCTTGCCTAGGCCCTGACCACAATTTGCCTTGCTGTCGGTTTTGTGCTAAATTTAATCAACGCACTATTAAAAAAAATGCAAAGAAAAGAGAGAGACAGACCGTCGAGGTCCAAAACCGATGACTAAGCTTCTCCTAAGACAGTCGCCGGTTCGCCGGTACTCAGTGAGGCACATTTGCAGCCCCTGATACCCGCTACTATTGATTCACAGGCCTCTACTGAGACCCATTTGGAGTCCGGTATGCCGCGAGATACTTTTAAGTATTGAACCCGCAGATGTCTCTACCTTAGATTGGTCCGGAGCCGCTGAGCAGGCACCAGCTTCTGAGGGTGTTTTTCAGGCCTAAAGATTTGTATATTAAACCAACGCCATCTTCAAAACTAATGCCAAAATGTACTTCTATGTCTAAAAAAACTACGCTTGGGCCACGTGTACAGGCCCCAATGCCTAAAAACAAATGATCAAAGTGGCTGAGGATTTAATTACCTTGATCAGGGGTACCCATCCCCCCTCCTGCTAAGAGGCCTAGGCAAGGTACAGACTGAATCTTCAGGTCAGGTTTCTATTTCTTCTGATTCCTCTTCTGATCAGGAATTATCTATTCCCACTTATGAGGACTCTGATGCAGAAGATTCCATTCCTTCTGCTTCTCCTCCTGAGGATTTTTGTTTTGGAGAAACTTTGCATACCTTAAGGGAACACTTGCACTGGGAGAGTAAGGATTTCTCAGAATCTAAAAAGAGACTTAGGGATTTCCGTCTTCTTCCTCAGCATAGGCCTTTGGCTGTACTTTCTGTTCTAGAGATTGTTGATGTTTTTTCAGAATCCAGTATGACTCCAGATTCCCTGCCTCCGGCTCCTAGTAAGCCAGACCGATGTTACAGGGTTCCTGACTCCCACAAATTCCTCTTTAAAAACCCTACTGCTAACCCTGAAATCATTTCTCAGGGTCCCAAGGACATTAAAGCTTCTACTGCTAAAAATCCTACCCCTTCTGATAGAGATTCCAGGGCGCTGGATAGATGGGGTAAGAAGGTTTACATGTCTGCAACCTTGGCAATCAGGGATTTAAACTGTCAATTTCATATGCTTAAATATCAACAGCATGTCATGGGCTTACTTAAATAGAAAATGATGTTGATTTCTGACTGTGTGGAAAATAAAGAGTTGCAGGATTTATTGCTTTCAGCTGAACAAGTTGGAAAACATACTTTGCAATGTGGTTTTGATTCTTTGGAGGCCTCTTGCAGGGCTGCTGTAACTGGATCTGTGATAAGAAGGCATGCTTGGCTCAAGGAGCAAAATCTGCCTGACCATGTTAAAGCAAAATTGTCGGATGCTCCTTTACAACAGGACAGTCTATTAGGCAGAAGAAGTTTTGAAAAAGATGGAAGATGAAGCTAAATCTATTCAAACTGTAAAAGATTTCCTGAAAGTGCAGCCACCCAGGTTCAGCACTGGCCTACTAAGAACTGGTCCTTTCCAGTACCCACCAGAGCCACTCTGGTCAAACCGAGAAATTCCAAAGGTTTTAGGTTTCACTCACAAGGAACTTATAGAACAAAGCAATGGGGTGCCACCACCTGGAAGTAACATGGCACCTTCCTATGGCAAACAGTCTCAATGACTTTCCACTGCAATCACCAAGCACTTGTCTTTTGGCCGCCCCTTTGGGGGGAAAACTGGCACTTCATGCATGAAACTGGCAACTGATTACCCAGGACAAGTGGGTTTTAAATATAGTATCCCAGGGATACAGATTTCATTTCCACACGTTGCCAATCCCACACGGATGGCCAGATCTGCCACCAAATCATTGGGCAGAGGCCCAGAAACAAGTTGTGTCCCTCATGAATATGGGGGCTATTCAACCAGTACCAGAAAAGGAAAAGGGACAAGCTTTTTATTCAAGACTTTTCCTGGTACCCAGAAAGGACAATCATGGCGTCCAATTCTGGACTTATCCATTCTAAATACATTTTTGGACAGTCCAAAATTCAAGATGCTGACTCTACAACAGTTACTACCTATGCTAGGCAAGGATGCCTGGTTGGTAACTCTAGACTTAAAAGAGGCTTACCTGCATATCCCAATCAGGGAATCTTGCAGAAGATACCTCCGCTTCAAAGCAGGCTATTTGCATTACCAGATGTCCTTCAAGGATGCATCTGCAGTCATAACATATGGGTTGTCCTGCCTCAGGCAGCCCTTCGGTCGGCCGGATTCCAAAGTCTGGGTCTGGCCTCGGCTGATGTCGCACTTTCCCCGACGTCAGAGCGTCTGGGGTATAAAAGCATCAGCCGACGCCATTTTCCTCAGTCTTTCTTGCCGCGCGGTGCCCGAAGCAGAAGCAGTTCGCAAGTGCCAGTCGGTCAGATCCTGTGATTCAGCTACCGAAGACTTCGAAAAAGCTAAGTACCCCGTTGGGGACTCTTTCTTGCCTCAGCCGATGTCAGATAAAGTAAATAATTGTTTAACTTGTGGGAAACAAATACCTCATAAGGATTTCCACTCTTACTGCCTCCCTTGCTTAGGCCCAGACCACGACGTCTCGGCCTGTTCAGCCTGTGCTTCCTTCAATCGACGAACTCTTAGACGTCGGTCGGAGTTTGCAGAGGAATTTTTTGGGGCTAATTTTGCATATAAAATGCCGTCGGAGACTCCGACATCACATTTGGTGAAAAAACAGAAGGACAAGGGCCGACACTCACGGCCCGCGGTTTCGGCTGAAACCACGGTAAGGCCTACCGCGAGTGTCTCGGTTTCGGTCGAAACCGAGTCCTCGGAGCTTCCTTCATCTGAATCCACTCAACCGACCACCGTGGCCCTGGAGGCCCCGGCTGAGTCAGCTACTGAGCTACCTACCGAAACCAGTGTCCAGGAAATGTCTGACACCATACCTTTGGACAAATCTACTCCTGCACGTGGGGCAGCTAGACCCCCTGCTTCCATGTCCATTAAGGCCTTTTCCAGGGCTAAAGCTGCTAAACTTTCTAAAGCTTTGCCTCCCAAGACTACCTCCCAGAGGCCTTCTTCTAGTTCTCAGATCCTCAGCCTTGCAGAGGATCTTATTTCTTTAATTAGAGGTTCTCAGCCTCACCCGGACAGGGCCTCTCACCCACCACCAGACAAAAGGCCCAGGACTGAGCCCTCTGACCAACACTCTTCAGATGAGTCCACGGATGGATCTGAGTTGTCAGATCACCAGGAGGAGGCTTATTCGCCCTATGAGGATTCTGATGCTGAAGAATCTATCCCTTCGGCCTCCCCTCCTGAAGAGTTTTATTTTGGTGAGACTCTACACTCCATGAGAGAGCATTTTCAATGGCAGGGTCAGGAATTCTCTGATTCTAGAAAGAGATTAAGGACCTTTCTGCGTTTGCCTCAACATAGGCCCTTAGCTATACCTCCTGTTTTGAATGTGATTGATGATGTGTACAATGATGTTAGTACAGCCCCTGATACTCTCCCTCCGGCACCTGCCAAACCTGATAGATACTACAGGGTCCCGGATTCTCATTTTCATCTGTATAAGGCCCATTCCGCAGACCCAGATACTATTTCTCAGAGCCCTAAAGGGGTTGCAGCTGCCTCTGCCAAAAATCCTCTACCTTCTGAAAGGGAGTCTAGAGCTTTAGAGAGATGGGGAAAGAGGGTATATACTTCTGCAACTCTTTCCGTCAGGGCATTAAATTGTCAATTTCATATGATACAGTACCAAGAGTATTTGTTAGATGAACTGAATAAGAAGCTTTCTTCTTCTGAACCCCTTGACCGTAAATCCCTTCAGGATCTGGTACATAACTCACAGCAGGTTAGTAATCATTTTTTAAAGTGTGGTTATGATGCACTGGAGGCTTCATGTAGGTCAGCTATGACTGGGGCAGTTATTCGTAGGCATGCCTGGCTGAAGGAACAATCTTTGCCAGACCATGTTAAAGCTAAACTCCTGGATGCTCCAATGGAAAACAAAAATTATTTGGCTCCTCGGCTCAGGAGGTCTTAAAGAAGTTTGAAGAAAAGGCAAAATCTTTGCAAACAGTTAAGGATTTTCTGCAGTCCCCCCA